>NW_026607666.1:0-128172 GCF_029499605.1 Hyla sarda
GTACCCGAAGATACTGCCATATCGGGTCAATGCATAGGGCGACGGAAGCAAGCTTCGAAATCGGCCCCCGTTCTCAAAAATCCATTTAATATATGGTCCCCAGATAGGGGACGTATCAGATATTAAACTGATAAGAACAGATACTACACTTGATCTTAGCCAAAAGGCCGAGAAGCGATAACCGTGAAAGGGGCGGGCCCAACAAGGTCCCCTTCATGGGCACTATCACTGCTTGCTGTCAGGGAGGCTGCCAGACAATTTTCCATGCACACTCTGGGCTGGGGGGCAGTCAACCACCAGTACACACAGCAGAACCTAAACCCATACCATTATTGCTAAGCAGCAAGACAGGGGCCCATTGCACTCCCACGGGGCCTTTTTAAATGCAATCCATAACCCGGATTTGCCAGGAACCCTTCTTACTCCTCCTACTTGCATGTGACACTGGGCTTAGGATCTGCATAGGAAACACACACACAAGCACACACCTACCTTTGTTGCCTGCAGATGCCTCCTTGGCTGTCCCCAAACGGTATCAAACCAACACCCACGGGAAGCTGTAAGCATAGAGGACATGCCTGCACCCCATTGGACTTACCTGTGTGGGTTAAATCCGGGTTATTTGACAACCTATGGCGGTGATGGTTCTGCTCAGGCAGAGCAGTGCTGATGCTCCTCATAAAGCTGTCGCTGCTGTGAAGGTTCTAGGTGACATCACAAATCCCTATGGTTACATACACAACAAAGCTGGGTTGTTGTTGTTTACACTCTGCAAGGCCTGTGGAAGTGAGTGACATCATAGCACTGTAGTTCTGAGGGTTCAAGATGGATGCAACAATCTCCTGTTGCTTCTATGAAGGCCGTAATAGACGACATCACCAAACAGCTCCATAGTCACATACACAGCAAAGGAGAGATGTTGTTTACACCTAGTGATGTCAGTGGTATTGAGTGACATCACAGCCCAGTGCTAAGGCTCCTGGGCCTGGACACAGCAGCGGCTGCAATATCTCAACGGAGAATACGTTTATATCTATGTGTGTGTGTGCGCATATATATATATATATATATATATATATATATATATATATATATTTCTCCGCCGAAATCACTTTTAAACCCATTTCCACCTTTTTTTCCCTTCTCTTCCTCTTACTTTTTTTCACGTTTTTTTACGTTTTTCTCCTTTTCGCCTCTTTTCTGGGCGTATTATTCTTCTTTTTCTTCTTTTTTTTCGTCTAATGCATACACCATCAGTGCAGCAATGCTTATTCAATACCGCCAGCAGATGGAGACACTGGGGGATAATTTTCTAAGGATTTATACTGATTTTTCCTGTCTGAATTTGTCGCACAGACAAGTTGCAGGCCAAATATGTGTGACATTTCTGCGACTTTAGCTTCTAGAGCATTTTTACAACATTATACATAGGTGCTGAATACATAAAAAGCGACTGTTCAGCGACAGACAAGTCGCATCGGCTGAAAGTAGGCCAGAATGTCAGTCCATGTTGGAGCAGGTTTAGATACAGTCTAAAGCATAGATCTCAAAGTCTGTGCACAGAATTTAGCAAGGGCCTCGCACCTTCTGATGCATCAGGTAGGTGCACAATAGCATAGCCTAACCCTCTGTACTTTGGTCTATATTGATGCGGGACATAGACAGCCAGCTGATGACCAATCCATTAGTGCAATGGATGGCTGGAAGCATTTGTCTTTGCCTTTGCAATACCACAGAAGCAATGCATGGTCAATGTACAGCAATGACACACCTGTGTGAACAGCCAGGAGACCCCCCCCCCCCCATGTTATGTTACATAGTTACATAGTTAGTACGGTCGAAAAAAGACATATGTCCATCACGTTCAACCAGGGAATTAAGGGGTAGGGGTGTGGCGCGATATTGGGGAAGGGATGAGATTTTATATTTCTTCATAAGCATAATCTTATTTTGTCAATTAGGAACATTCAGCACCCACCCGCTATCAAGGCAGCTGCCTATCATGTCATGCCCTACCTGCACAGGTGTGCTGGCTACTCAAATGATCCAATTAAGGAGGCCATTTAGTCAGCAGCAGCAGAAGTCCTGTGCCTGGACGCTCCAACAGGGGCCAGACACAAGCAGAAGCAGAAGCAGCAGAAGCAGCAGCAGCACCACCTTTTGTTTTTTGGCTGCAGCAGCAGCAAGGCCCACAGGGCTGGCTAGCTGGCTAGCCAGCAAGCAGGTAGCAATGAAAGTAGGAATCTTTCTTTTTAACCCTGTAAGGGGGTGGTGCACTGTACCCGAAGATACTGCCATATCGGGTCAATGCATAGGGCGACGGAAGCAAGCTTCGAAATCGGCCCCCGTTCTCAAAAAATCCATTTAATATATGGTCCCCAGATAGGGGACGTATCAGATATTAAACTGATAAGAACAGATACTACACTTGATCTTAGCCAAAAGGCCGAGAAGCGATAACCGTGAAAGGGGCGGGCCCAACAAGGTCCCCTTCATGGGCACTATCACTGCTTGCTGTCAGGGAGGCTGCCAGACAATTTTTCCATGCACACTCTGGGCTGGGGGGCAGTCAACCACCAGTACACACAGCAGAACCTAAACCCATACCATTATTGCTAAGCAGCAAGACAGGGGCCCATTGCACTCCCACGGGGCCTTTTTAAATGCAATCCATAACCCGGATTTGCCAGGAACCCTTCTTACTCCTCCTACTTGCATGTGACACTGGGCTTAGGATCTGCATAGGAAACACACACACAAGCACACACCTACCTTTGTTGCCTGCAGATGCCTCCTTGGCTGTCCCCAAACGGTATCAAACCAACACCCACGGGAAGCTGTAAGCATAGAGGACATGCCTGCACCCCATTGGACTTACCTGTGTGGGTTAAATCCGGGTTATTTGACAACCTATGGCGGTGATGGTTCTGCTCCAGGCAGAGCAGTGCTGATGCTCCTCATAAAGCTGTCGCTGCTGTGAAGGTTCTAGGTGACATCACAAATCCCTATGGTTACATACACAACAAAGCTGGGTTGTTGTTGTTTACACTCTGCAAGGCCTGTGGAAGTGAGTGACATCATAGCACTGTAGTTCTGAGGGTTCAAGATGGATGCAACAATCTCCTGTTGCTTCTATGAAGGCCGTAATAGACGACATCACCAAACAGCTCCATAGTCACATACACAGCAAAGGAGAGATGTTGTTTACACCTAGTGATGTCAGTGGTATTGAGTGACATCACAGCACAGTGCTAAGGCTCCTGGGCCTGGACACAGCAGCGGCTGCAATATCTCAACGGAGAATACGTTTATATCTATGTGTGTGTGTGCGCATATATATATATATATATATATATATATATATATATATATATATATATATTTCTCCGCCGAAATCACTTTTTAAACCCATTTCCACCTTTTTTTCCCTTCTCTTCCTCTTACTTTTTTTTCACGTTTTTTTTACGTTTTTCTCCTTTTCGCCTCTTTTCTGGGCGTATTATTCTTCTTTTTCTTCTTTTTTTCGTCTAATGCATACCCCATCAGTGCAGCAATGCTTATTCAATACCGCCAGCAGATGGAGACACTGGGGGATAATTTTCTAAGGATTTATACTGATTTTTCCTGTCTGAATTTGTCGCACAGAAAGTTGCAGGCCAAATATGTGTGACATTTCTGCGACTTTAGCTTCTAGAGCATTTTTACAACATTATACATAGGTGCTGAATACATAAAAAGCGACTGTTCAGCGACAGACAAGTCGCATCGGCTGAAAGTAGGCCAGAATGTCAGTCCATGTTGGAGCAGGTTTAGATACAGTCTAAAGCATAGATCTCAAAGTCTGTGCACAGAATTTAGCAAGGGCCTCGCACCTTCTGATGCATCAGGTAGGTGCACAATAGCATAGCCTAACCCTCTGTACTTTGGTCTATATTGATGCGGGACATAGACAGCCAGCTGATGACCAATCCATTAGTGCAATGGATGGCTGGAAGCATTTGTCTTGCCTTTGCAATACCACAGAAGCAATGCATGGTCAATGTACAGCAATGACACACCTGTGTGAACAGCCAGGAGACCCCCCCCCCCCCCATGTTATGTTACATAGTTACATAGTTAGTACGGTCGAAAAAAGACATATGTCCATCACGTTCAAACCAGGGAATTAAGGGGTAGGGGTGTGGCGCGATATTGGGGAAGGATGAGATTTTATATTTCTTCATAAGCATTAATCTTATTTTGTCAATTAGGAACATTCAGCACCCACCCGCTATCAAGGCAGCTGCCTATCATGTCATGCCCTACCTGCACAGGTGTGCTGGCTACTCAAATGATCCAATTAAGGAGGCCATTTAGTCAGCAGCAGCAGAAGTCCTGTGCCTGGACGCTCCAACAGGGGCCAGACACAAGCAGAAGCAGAAGCAGCAGAAGCAGCAGCAGCACCACCTTTTGTTTTTTGGCTGCAGCAGCAGCAAGGCCCCACAGGCTGGCTAGCTGGCTAGCCAGCAAGCAGGTAGCAATGAAAGTAGGAATCTTTCTTTTTAACCCTGTAAGGGGGTGGTGCAACTGTACCCGAAGATACTGCCATATCGGGTCAATGCATAGGGCGACGGAAGCAAGCTTCGAAATCGGCCCCCGTTCTCAAAAATCATTTAATATATGGTCCCCAGATAGGGGACGTATCAGATATTAAACTGATAAGAACAGATACTACACTTGATCTTAGCCAAAAGGCCGAGAAGCGATAACCGTGAAAGGGGCGGGCCCAACAAGGTCCCCTTCATGGGCACTATCACTGCTTGCTGTCAGGGAGGCTGCCAGACAATTTTCCATGCACACTCTGGGCTGGGGGGCAGTCAACCACCAGTACACACAGCAGAACCTAAACCCATACCATTATTGCTAAGCAGCAAGACAGGGGCCCATTGCACTCCCACGGGGCCTTTTTAAATGCAATCCATAACCCGGATTTGCAGGAACCCTTCTTACTCCTCCTACTTGCATGTGACACTGGGCTTAGGATCTGCATAGGAAACACACACACAAGCACACACCTACCTTTGTTGCCTGCAGATGCCTCCTTGGCTGTCCCCAAACGGTATCAAACCAACACCCACGGGAAGCTGTAAGCATAGAGGACATGCCTGCACCCCATTGGACTTACCTGTGTGGGTTAAATCCGGGTTATTTGACAACCTATGGCGGTGATGGTTCTGCTCAGGCAGAGCAGTGCTGATGCTCCTCATAAAGCTGTCGCTGCTGTGAAGGTTCTAGGTGACATCACAAATCCCTATGGTTACATACACAACAAAGCTGGGTTGTTGTTGTTTACACTCTGCAAGGCCTGTGGAAGTGAGTGACATCATAGCACTGTAGTTCTGAGGGTTCAAGATGGATGCAACAATCTCCTGTTGCTTCTATGAAGGCCGTAATAGACGACATCACCAAACAGCTCCATAGTCACATACACAGCAAAGGAGAGATGTTGTTTACACCTAGTGATGTCAGTGGTATTGAGTGACATCACAGCACAGTGCTAAGGCTCCTGGGCCTGGACACAGCAGCGGCTGCAATATCTCAACGGAGAATACGTTTATATCTATGTGTGTGTGTGCGCATATATATATATATATATATATATATTTCTCCGCCGAAATCACTTTTAAACCCATTTCCACCTTTTTTTCCCTTCTCTTCCTCTTACTTTTTTTTCACGTTTTTTTACGTTTTTCTCCTTTTCGCCTCTTTTCTGGGCGTATTATTCTTCTTTTTCTTCTTTTTTTCGTCTAATGCATACCCCATCAGTGCAGCAATGCTTATTCAATACCGCCAGCAGATGGAGACACTGAGGGATAATTTTCTAAGGATTTATACTGATTTTTCCTGTCTGAATTTGTCGCACAGAAAGTTGCAGGCCAAATATGTGTGACATTTCTGCGACTTTAGCTTCTAGAGCATTTTTACAACATTATACATAGGTGCTGAATACATAAAAAAGCGACTGTTCAGCGACAGACAAGTCGCATCGGCTGAAAGTAGGCCAGAATGTCAGTCCATGTTGGAGCAGGTTTAGATACAGTCTAAAGCATAGATCTCAAAGTCTGTGCACAGAATTTAGCAAGGGCCTCGCACCTTCTGATGCATCAGGTAGGTGCACAATAGCATAGCCTAACCCTCTGTACTTTGGTCTATATTGATGCGGGACATAGACAGCCAGCTGATGAACCAATCCATTAGTGCAATGGATGGCTGGAAGCATTTGTCTTTGCCTTTGCAATACCACAGAAGCAATGCATGGTCAATGTACAGCAATGACACACCTGTGTGAACAGCCAGGAGACCCCCCCCCCCCCCCCCCATGTTATGTTACATAGTTACATAGTTAGTACGGTCGAAAAAAGACATATGTCCATCACGTTCAACCAGGGGAATTAAGGGGTAGGGGTGTGGCGCGATATTGGGGAAGGGATGAGATTTTATATTTCTTCATAAGCATCAATCTTATTTTGTCAATTAGGAACATTCAGCACCCACGCCGCTATCAAGGCAGCTGCCTATCATGTCATGCCCTACCTGCACAGGTGTGCTGGCTACTCAAATGATCAATTAAGGAGGCCATTTAGTCAGCAGCAGCAGAAGTCCTGTGCCTGGACGCTCAACAGGGGCCAGACACAAGCAGAAGCAGAAGCAGCAGAAGCAGCAGCAGCACCACCTTTTGTTTTTTGGCTGCAGCAGCAGCAAGGCCCACAGGGCTGGCTAGCTGGCTAGCCAGCAAGCAGGTAGCAATGAAAGTAGGAATCTTTCTTTTTAACCCTGTAAGGGGGTGGTGCACTGTACCCCGAAGATACTGCCATATCGGGTCAATGCATAGGCGACGGAAGCAAGCTTCGAAATCGGCCCCCGTTCTCAAAAATCCATTTAATATATGGTCCCCAGATAGGGGACGTATCAGATATTAAACTGATAAGAACAGATACTACACTTGATCTTAGCCAAAAGGCCGAGAAGCGATAACCGTGAAAGGGGCGGGCCCAACAAGGTCCCCTTCATGGGCACTATCACTGCTTGCTGTCAGGGAGGCTGCCAGACAATTTTCCATGCACACTCTGGGCTGGGGGGCAGTCAACCACCAGTACACACAGCAGAACCTAAACCCATACCATTATTGCTAAGCAGCAAGACAGGGGCCCATTGCACTCCCACGGGGGCCTTTTTAAATGCAATCCATAACCCGGATTTGCCAGGAACCCTTCTTACTCCTCCTACTTGCATGTGACACTGGGCTTAGGATCTGCATAGGAAACACACACACAAGCACACACCTACCTTTGTTGCCTGCAGATGCCTCCTTGGCTGTCCCCAAACGGTATCAAACCAACACCCACGGGAAGCTGTAAGCATAGAGGACATGCCTGCACCCCATTGGACTTACCTGTGTGGGTTAAATCCGGGTTATTTGACAACCTATGGCGGTGATGGTTCTGCTCAGGCAGAGCAGTGCTGATGCTCCTCATAAAGCTGTCGCTGCTGTGAAGGTTCTAGGTGACATCACAAATCCTATGGTTACATACACAACAAAGCTGGGTTGTTGTTGTTTACACTCTGCAAGGCCTGTGGAAGTGAGTGACATCATAGCACTGTAGTTCTGAGGGTTCAAGATGGATGCAACAATCTCCTGTTGCTTCTATGAAGGCCGTAATAGACGACATCACCAAACAGCTCCATAGTCACATACACAGCAAAGGAGAGATGTTGTTTACACCTAGTGATGTCAGTGGTATTGAGTGACATCACAGCACAGTGCTAAGGCTCCTGGGCCTGGACACAGCAGCGGCTGCAATATCTCAACGGAGAATACGTTTATATCTATGTGTGTGTGTGCGCATATATATATATATATATATATATATATATTTCTCCGCCGAAATCACTTTTAAACCCATTTCCACCTTTTTTTCCCTTCTCTTCCTCTTACTTTTTTTTCACGTTTTTTTACGTTTTTCTCCTTTTCGCCTCTTTTCTGGGCGTATTATTCTTCTTTTTCTTCTTTTTTTCGTCTAATGCATACCCCATCAGTGCAGCAATGCTTATTCAATACCGCCAGCAGATGGAGACACTGGGGGATAATTTTCTAAGGATTTATACTGATTTTTCCTGTCTGAATTTGTCGCACAGAAAGTTGCAGGCCAAATATGTGTGACATTTCTGCGACTTTAGCTTCTAGAGCATTTTTACAACATTATACATAGGTGCTGAATACATAAAAAGCGACTGTTCAGCGACAGACAAGTCGCATCGGCTGAAAGTAGGCCAGAATGTCAGTCCATGTTGGAGCAGGTTTAGATACAGTCTAAAGCATAGATCTCAAAGTCTGTGCACAGAATTTAGCAAGGGCCTCGCACCTTCTGATGCATCAGGTAGGTGCACAATAGCATAGCCTAACCCTCTGTACTTTGGTCTATATTGATGCGGGACATAGACAGCCAGCTGATGACCAATCCATTAGTGCAATGGATGGCTGGAAGCATTTGTCTTTGCCTTTGCAATACCACAGAAGCAATGCATGGTCAATGTACAGCAATGACACACCTGTGTGAACAGCCAGGAGACCCCCCCCCCCCCCCCCCATGTTATGTTACATAGTTACATAGTTAGTACGGTCGAAAAAAGACATATGTCCATCACGTTCAACCAGGGAATTAAGGGGTAGGGGTGTGGCGCGATATTGGGGAAGGGATGAGATTTTATATTTCTTCATAAGCATTAATCTTATTTTGTCAATTAGGAACATTCAGCACCCACCCGCTATCAAGGCAGCTGCCTATCATGTCATGCCCTACCTGCACAGGTGTGCTGGCTACTCAAATGATCCAATTAAGGAGGCCATTTAGTCAGCAGCAGCAGAAGTCCTGTGCCTGGACGCTCCAACAGGGGCCAGACACAAGCAGAAGCAGCAGAAGCAGCAGCAGCACCACCTTTTGTTTTTTGGCTGCAGCAGCAGCAAGGCCCACAGGGCTGGCTAGCTGGCTAGCCAGCAAGCAGGTAGCAATGAAAGTAGGAATCTTTCTTTTTAACCCTGTAAGGGGGTGGTGCACTGTACCCGAAGATACTGCCATATCGGGTCAATGCATAGGGCGACGGAAGCAAGCTTCGAAATCGGCCCCCGTTCTCAAAAATCCATTTAATATATGGTCCCCAGATAGGGGACGTATCAGATATTAAACTGATAAGAACAGATACTACACTTGATCTTAGCCAAAAGGCCGAGAAGCGATAACCGTGAAAGGGGCGGGCCCAACAAGGTCCCCTTCATGGGCACTATCACTGCTTGCTGTCAGGGAGGCTGCCAGACAATTTTCCATGCACACTCTGGGCTGGGGGGCAGTCAACCACCAGTACACACAGCAGAACCTAAACCCATACCATTATTGCTAAGCAGCAAGACAGGGGCCCATTGCACTCCCACGGGGCCTTTTTAAATGCAATCCATAACCCGGATTTGCCAGGAACCCTTCTTACTCCTCCTACTTGCATGTGACACTGGGCTTAGGATCTGCATAGGAAACACACACACAAGCACACACCTACCTTTGTTGCCTGCAGATGCCTCCTTGGCTGTCCCCAAACGGTATCAAACCAACACCCACGGGAAGCTGTAAGCATAGAGGACATGCCTGCACCCCATTGGACTTACCTGTGTGGGTTAAATCCGGGTTATTTGACAACCTATGGCGGTGATGGTTCTGCTCAGGCAGAGCAGTGCTGATGCTCCTCATAAAGCTGTCGCTGCTGTGAAGGTTCTAGGTGACATCACAAATCCCTATGGTTACATACACAACAAAGCTGGGTTGTTGTTGTTTACACTCTGCAAGGCCTGTGGAAGTGAGTGACATCATAGCACTGTAGTTCTGAGGGTTCAAGATGGATGCAACAATCTCCTGTTGCTTCTATGAAGGCCGTAATAGACGACATCACCAAACAGCTCCATAGTCACATACACAGCAAAGGAGAGATGTTGTTTACACCTAGTGATGTCAGTGGTATTGAGTGACATCACAGCCCAGTGCTAAGGCTCCTGGGCCTGGACACAGCAGCGGCTGCAATATCTCAACGGAGAATACGTTTATATCTATGTGTGTGTGTGCGCATATATATATATATATATATATATATATATATATATATATATATATTTCTCCGCCGAAATCACTTTTAAACCCATTTCCACCTTTTTTTCCCTTCTCTTCCTCTTACTTTTTTTTCACGTTTTTTTACGTTTTTCTCCTTTTCGCCTCTTTTCTGGGCGTATTATTCTTCTTTTTCTTCTTTTTTTTCGTCTAATGCATACACCATCAGTGCAGCAATGCTTATTCAATACCGCCAGCAGATGGAGACACTGGGGGATAATTTTCTAAGGATTTATACTGATTTTTCCTGTCTGAATTTGTCGCACAGAAAGTTGCAGGCCAAATATGTGTGACATTTCTGCGACTTTAGCTTCTAGAGCATTTTTACAACATTATACATAGGTGCTGAATACATAAAAAGCGACTGTTCAGCGACAGACAAGTCGCATCGGCTGAAAGTAGGCCAGAATGTCAGTCCATGTTGGAGCAGGTTTAGATACAGTCTAAAGCATAGATCTCAAAGTCTGTGCACAGAATTTAGCAAGGGCCTCGCACCTTCTGATGCATCAGGTAGGTGCACAATAGCATAGCCTAACCCTCTGTACTTTGGTCTATATTGATGCGGGACATAGACAGCCAGCTGATGACCAATCCATTAGTGCAATGGATGGCTGGAAGCATTTGTCTTTGCCTTTGCAATACCACAGAAGCAATGCATGGTCAATGTACAGCAATGACACACCTGTGTGAACAGCCAGGAGACCCCCCCCCCCATGTTATGTTACATAGTTACATAGTTAGTACGGTCGAAAAAAGACATATGTCCATCACGTTCAACCAGGGAATTAAGGGGTAGGGGTGTGGCGCGATATTGGGGAAGGGATGAGATTTTATATTTCTTCATAAGCATTAATCTTATTTTGTCAATTAGGAACATTCAGCACCCACCCGCTATCAAGGCAGCTGCCTATCATGTCATGCCCTACCTGCACAGGTGTGCTGGCTACTCAAATGATCCAATTAAGGAGGCCATTTAGTCAGCAGCAGCAGAAGTCCTGTGCCTGGACGCTCCAACAGGGGCCAGACACAAGCAGAAGCAGAAGCAGCAGAAGCAGCAGCAGCACCACCTTTTGTTTTTTGGCTGCAGCAGCAGCAAGGCCCACAGGGCTGGCTAGCTGGCTAGCCAGCAAGCAGGTAGCAATGAAAGTAGGAATCTTTCTTTTTAACCCTGTAAGGGGGTGGTGCACTGTACCCGAAGATACTGCCATATCGGGTCAATGCATAGGGCGACGGAAGCAAGCTTCGAAATCGGCCCCCGTTCTCAAAAATCCATTTAATATATGGTCCCCAGATAGGGGACGTATCAGATATTAAACTGATAAGAACAGATACTACACTTGATCTTAGCCAAAAGGCCGAGAAGCGATAACCGTGAAAGGGGCGGGCCCAACAAGGTCCCCTTCATGGGCACTATCACTGCTTGCTGTCAGGGAGGCTGCCAGACAATTTTCCATGCACACTCTGGGCTGGGGGGCAGTCAACCACCAGTACACACAGCAGAACCTAAACCCATACCATTATTGCTAAGCAGCAAGACAGGGGCCCATTGCACTCCCACGG
Source organism: Hyla sarda (assembly GCF_029499605.1). NCBI lineage: Eukaryota > Metazoa > Chordata > Amphibia > Anura > Hylidae > Hyla > Hyla sarda. The sequence goes on from NW_026607666.1 coordinate 11,748, forward strand.
GGCCTTTTTAAATGCAATCCATAACCCGGATTTGCCAGGAACCCTTCTTACTCCTCCTACTTGCATGTGACACTGGGCTTAGGATCTGCATAGGAAACACACACACAAGCACACACCTACCTTTGTTGCCTGCAGATGCCTCCTTGGCTGTCCCCAAACGGTATCAAACCAACACCCACGGGAAGCTGTAAGCATAGAGGACATGCCTGCACCCCATTGGACTTACCTGTGTGGGTTAAATCCGGGTTATTTGACAACCTATGGCGGTGATGGTTCTGCTCAGGCAGAGCAGTGCTGATGCTCCTCATAAAGCTGTCGCTGCTGTGAAGGTTCTAGGTGACATCACAAATCCCTATGGTTACATACACAACAAAGCTGGGTTGTTGTTGTTTACACTCTGCAAGGCCTGTGGAAGTGAGTGACATCATAGCACTGTAGTTCTGAGGGTTCAAGATGGATGCAACAATCTCCTGTTGCTTCTATGAAGGCCGTAATAGACGACATCACCAAACAGCTCCATAGTCACATACACAGCAAAGGAGAGATGTTGTTTACACCTAGTGATGTCAGTGGTATTGAGTGACATCACAGCCCAGTGCTAAGGCTCCTGGGCCTGGACACAGCAGCGGCTGCAATATCTCAACGGAGAATACGTTTATATCTATGTGTGTGTGTGCGCATATATATATATATATATATATATATATATATATATATATATATATATATATATATATATTTCTCCGCCGAAATCACTTTTAAACCCATTTCCACCTTTTTTTCCCTTCTCTTCCTCTTACTTTTTTTTCACGTTTTTTTACGTTTTTCTCCTTTTCGCCTCTTTTCTGGGCGTATTATTCTTCTTTTTCTTCTTTTTTTTCCGTCTAATGCATACCCCATCAGTGCAGCAATGCTTATTCAATACCGCCAGCAGATGGAGACACTGGGGGATAATTTTCTAAGGATTTATACTGATTTTTCCTGTCTGAATTTGTCGCACAGAAAGTTGCAGGCCAAATATGTGTGACATTTCTGCGACTTTAGCTTCTAGAGCATTTTTACAACATTATACATAGGTGCTGAATACATAAAAAGCGACTGTTCAGCGACAGACAAGTCGCATCGGCTGAAAGTAGGCCAGAATGTCAGTCCATGTTGGAGCAGGTTTAGATACAGTCTAAAGCATAGATCTCAAAGTCTGTGCACAGAATTTAGCAAGGGCCTCGCACCTTCTGATGCATCAGGTAGGTGCACAATAGCATAGCCTAACCCTCTGTACTTTGGTCTATATTGATGCGGGACATAGACAGCCAGCTGATGACCAATCCATTAGTGCAATGGATGGCTGGAAGCATTTGTCTTTGCCTTTGCAATACCACAGAAGCAATGCATGGTCAATGTACAGCAATGACACACCTGTGTGAACAGCCAGGAGACCCCCCCCCCCCCATGTTATGTTACATAGTTACATAGTTAGTACGGTCGAAAAAAGACATATGTCCATCACGTTCAACCAGGGAATTAAGGGGTAGGGGTGTGGCGCGATATTGGGGAAGGGATGAGATTTTATATTTCTTCATAAGCATTAATCTTATTTTGTCAATTAGGAACATTCAGCACCCACCCGCTATCAAGGCAGCTGCCTATCATGTCATGCCCTACCTGCACAGGTGTGCTGGCTACTCAAATGATCCAATTAAGGAGGCCATTTAGTCAGCAGCAGCAGAAGTCCTGTGCCTGGACGCTCCAACAGGGGCCAGACACAAGCAGAAGCAGAAGCAGCAGAAGCAGCACCACCTTTTGTTTTTTGGCTGCAGCAGCAGCAAGGCCCACAGGGCTGGCTAGCTGGCTAGCCAGCAAGCAGGTAGCAATGAAAGTAGGAATCTTTCTTTTTAACCCTGTAAGGGGGTGGTGCACTGTACCCGAAGATACTGCCATATCGGGTCAATGCATAGGGCGACGGAAGCAAGCTTCGAAATCGGCCCCCGTTCTCAAAAATCCATTTAATATATGGTCCCCAGATAGGGGACGTATCAGATATTAAACTGATAAGAACAGATACTACACTTGATCTTAGCCAAAAGGCCGAGAAGCGATAACCGTGAAAGGGGCGGGCCCAACAAGGTCCCCTTCATGGGCACTATCACTGCTTGCTGTCAGGGAGGCTGCCAGACAATTTTCCATGCACACTCTGGGCTGGGGGGCAGTCAACCACCAGTACACACAGCAGAACCTAAACCCATACCATTATTGCTAAGCAGCAAGACAGGGGCCCATTGCACTCCCACGGGGCCTTTTTAAATGCAATCCATAACCCGGATTTGCCAGGAACCCTTCTTACTCCTCCTACTTGCATGTGACACTGGGCTTAGGATCTGCATAGGAAACACACACACAAGCACACACCTACCTTTGTTGCCTGCAGATGCCTCCTTGGCTGTCCCCAAACGGTATCAAACCAACACCCACGGGAAGCTGTAAGCATAGAGGACATGCCTGCACCCCATTGGACTTACCTGTGTGGGTTAAATCCGGGTTATTTGACAACCTATGGCGGTGATGGTTCTGCTCAGGCAGAGCAGTGCTGATGCTCCTCATAAAGCTGTCGCTGCTGTGAAGGTTCTAGGTGACATCACAAATCCCTATGGTTACATACACAACAAAGCTGGGTTGTTGTTGTTTACACTCTGCAAGGCCTGTGGAAGTGAGTGACATCATAGCACTGTAGTTCTGAGGGTTCAAGATGGATGCAACAATCTCCTGTTGCTTCTATGAAGGCCGTAATAGACGACATCACCAAACAGCTCCATAGTCACATACACAGCAAAGGAGAGATGTTGTTTACACCTAGTGATGTCAGTGGTATTGAGTGACATCACAGCACAGTGCTAAGGCTCCTGGGCCTGGACACAGCAGCGGCTGCAATATCTCAACGGAGAATACGTTTATATCTATGTGTGTGTGTGCGCATATATATATATATATATATATATATATATATATATATATATATATTTCTCCGCCGAAATCACTTTTAAACCCATTTCCACCTTTTTTTCCCTTCTCTTCCTCTTACTTTTTTTTCACGTTTTTTTACGTTTTTCTCCTTTTCGCCTCTTTTCTGGGCGTATTATTCTTCTTTTTCTTCTTTTTTTTCGTCTAATGCATACCCCATCAGTGCAGCAATGCTTATTCAATACCGCCAGCAGATGGAGACACTGGGGGATAATTTTCTAAGGATTTATACTGATTTTTCCTGTCTGAATTTGTCGCACAGAAAGTTGCAGGCCAAATATGTGTGACATTTCTGCGACTTTAGCTTCTAGAGCATTTTTACAACATTATACATAGGTGCTGAATACATAAAAAGCGACTGTTCAGCGACAGACAAGTCGCATCGGCTGAAAGTAGGCCAGAATGTCAGTCCATGTTGGAGCAGGTTTAGATACAGTCTAAAGCATAGATCTCAAAGTCTGTGCACAGAATTTAGCAAGGGCCTCGCACCTTCTGATGCATCAGGTAGGTGCACAATAGCATAGCCTAACCCTCTGTACTTTGGTCTATATTGATGCGGGACATAGACAGCCAGCTGATGACCAATCCATTAGTGCAATGGATGGCTGGAAGCATTTGTCTTTGCCTTTGCAATACCACAGAAGCAATGCATGGTCAATGTACAGCAATGACACACCTGTGTGAACAGCCAGGAGACCCCCCCCCCCCCCCCATGTTATGTTACATAGTTACATAGTTAGTACGGTCGAAAAAAGACATATGTCCATCACGTTCAACCAGGGAATTAAGGGGTAGGGGTGTGGCGCGATATTGGGGAAGGGATGAGATTTTATATTTCTTCATAAGCATTAATCTTATTTTGTCAATTAGGAACATTCAGCACCCACCCGCTATCAAGGCAGCTGCCTATCATGTCATGCCCTACCTGCACAGGTGTGCTGGCTACTCAAATGATCCAATTAAGGAGGCCATTTAGTCAGCAGCAGCAGAAGTCCTGTGCCTGGACGCTCCAACAGGGGCCAGACACAAGCAGAAGCAGAAGCAGCAGAAGCAGCAGCAGCACCACCTTTTGTTTTTTGGCTGCAGCAGCAGCAAGGCCCACAGGGCTGGCTAGCTGGCTAGCCAGCAAGCAGGTAGCAATGAAAGTAGGAATCTTTCTTTTTAACCCTGTAAGGGGGTGGTGCACTGTACTCGAAGATACTGCCATATCGGGTCAATGCATAGGGCGACGGAAGCAAGCTTCGAAATCGGCCCCCGTTCTCAAAAATCCATTTAATATATGGTCCCCAGATAGGGGACGTATCAGATATTAAACTGATAAGAACAGATAAGGTTTCAACAAAATTTTATTGAATAAATAAGAAACCATACAAAATTTAAAATGCAAAATAATAAAAGGTTCACAAAAGTTTTAAAATACAAATAATAAAACCAGTAATAAAAGGAGAAAAAATAAAAATGGCAGGATAAAACATTATACAAATATCATAAAAACTGATTATACTGTTATTTCGTTCCATAGAGGCAGACACCACATGGATGCTGCCTCGCTGGCCCCCAACTGTTTCTTGTCTCTTAGGTAATAGATGTACATCTCACTCAGGGCCAGCTTTATACAGTTTTTAACATCAATAAAATCATGTTTAAAAAGTAAGATGTTCCTAACTTTCCAGATGGCATTTTTAAAACAATTAATAATCATCCAGCAGATCATCTGCTGTTTAAAATTGGGGCAGTTAAAAAGACCGTAAAAGACACATTCGTGATTAAAATCTTTTAGGCCGCAGGCCCACTTCAAAAGTGGGCCTACCTTCCTCCAAAGCTCCCGTGCAAAAGGGCAGTTCCAAAATATGTGCAGCACCGTTTCGTCCACTCCGCAGCCATCTCTTGGGCACTTGGCTCTCGCCACCAGTCCTCGCCTGTGCTGGAACTCACGAGTAGGGAGGCACTGGTGGACGATTGCCCAGGCAAGATCCCTGTGTACATTCGCCAGAAACTTCCCGTACACGTTCCGCCATACCTTTTTGGATCTTGCCTGTGTAAAATTGGACACTGCCAGGGTAACCTCACTCCGCCTGAGGACCTTTGATACCTTTCTCTGGTCCCCCAGTATGTCAGGCTCCAAATCTTGGAGACCTAGGAGCCTGACTGTCTTTTCCAACACCACATAATGTTTTGGGGGACACAGAAGCACCGGAGCGTTCAGAGGGATGCGCAACCATCTTTTAAAAACCATGCCCGCAGCGTACCTTAAAAAGCAGCTAAAAATGCCATCGGATTTAATAATTTTAAAACAGAAACAGAAATACTTTATGTAAAAGAAAGTAAAAAGGTTAGGAACATCTTTCCCGCCATTATCTTTACTTTTGTACATAAAATCACGCTTTAATTTCTCCATTTTTGAACCCCATAAAAAGGTAAAAACAATTCTAGTTACTTTTTTAATGTATAAAATAGATGGAGGAAATACCATGGCAATGTATAGCATAATAGGGAGTAAAACCATCTTTATTATTAAAATCTTCCCCTCCATGGTAAGGTTTCTAAGATTCCACATTAAAATCTTCTTCTCCATCTTAGCTATAGCTGAATCCCAGTTAGGGCTCCCATCATTGACCTGGTTAAAAACAATACCTAAAACTTTAATTTGATCCTGTTGCATTGTGACTCCTGGGGTGATGGATGAATCCCAGGAGCCAATATAAAAACAGTCACATTTATCTGTGTTTAGCTTAAAACCAGAGACCTCGCAGAAATAGCTGGTGTTCCTCAATGCCCCCCTCATGGATGGAGAGTCCGGGCACAGTATGGTGACATCATCCATGTACCCCAACACCTTTAGATGGGTCCCTCCTCCACCAGGTATCGGTACGCCTCTTACTACCCAGTCTTTTCTGAGGAGGGCCATCAGTGGTTCGATTGCGCAAATAAAAAGGAGTGGGGACAGGGGGCAGCCCTGTTTGACACCTGATAAAAGAGGAACACCGCTGGTTAAAAAGCCATTAACAGAGACTTGACTAAAACAGGATCGGTATAAAAGCATGATTCGGCTTAAAATCGTTTCAGGCACTGCCATCTTTTTAAGAACTAAAAACAGGTATTCATGGGAGACCCTATCAAAGGCTTTTTCAAAGTCTAAGGATAAAATTGCTACAGTTTGATTTCTATCCTTAAAATACCATAAAACATCTCTTAAAATATTTAGGGATTCAGCTATAGACCTTCCAGGTACCCCACAAACCTGATTTGGGTGAATTAATTTATGAATAAAAGGTTTAAAACGGACAGCTAATAACTTGGCTAAAACTTTATAATCGACATTTAAAAGTGTGATGGGGCGCCAATTTTTTAGCATATCCTTTTCACCTTTTTTAAAAAGTAATGATACAATCCCCCTCCTCCAGGAAGGGGGAAGTTCATTAACAATAAAAGTTTCTTTATACAATAAAACCATATCATCCTTTAAAATATCCCAAAAAGCTAAATAAAATTCGATGGGTAAACCATCTTCCCCAGGGGCCTTCCCACTAGAAAAACTTTTAAAAACAAATAAAAGTTCAACTAAGTTAAGATCACGGGATAAAACCTCCTGGTCTAAAACATCTAGCTTAAAATCAAGGGAATTAAGAACATGTTCTAAAAAGGATGGATTAAGATCTTTCTTATTAAAAAGAAGCTGGTAGAAGTTAAAAACTGCATCTAACATGCCTTTTGGAGTGGATTCACCCTCAAGGTTTTGGATGATATCCCTCCTATTCATCACTTTTTTAAAAAAGAAACGGGAACATTTCTCGCCCTCCTCCAGGTGCTGCACATGTGAGTTAAAAATGATTTGTTTCCCTTTCTTTTCTATGGCATGTTTTATTTCAGTTTTAAGGTTTAAAATATCATTTTCTACATCCATACCAGCTTCTTTCAATTTAAAAAGTACATTTAAACGCATGTTAAGAACATAAAACCACTGTTTTTCCATTTTTGCCTTCTTCTTACCTGCTTTGATAAAAAAAAATCTGATTTTAGATTTGGTGCCCTCCCACCAGTGCAGCATAGGCTCGTGGGGTTTTCTTTGTGATTGCCAGCACTGGTAGGTCCGCACAAACTCCTCTTTTATCTCAGGGTCCTCTAGGAGTGTGGTGTTTAATCTCCAGAGGCCCCTTTTTGCTTTTTGCTCCCCCTCTAGCTCCAGGCCCACCAAGAGGAGCTTATGATCAGAGAAGATATTCTGCTCGAGCGTGCATTTCAGGGGTTTAAAAGCTCTAGAGGAAAAAATAAAATCGATTCTGGAGCTCACTCTTCCATTGGACCATGTGGCGCCCGGGTCCTCCGGCAAGAGATCCTTCCAGCAATCTTTCAAATTAAAATCATCAATAAAATTTTTAAGCAGGTAAGAAGTGCGGTCTTTACGATTAATATCCCCACCCTGCCGGTGTTCCCCATCACGTATGCAGTTAAAATCACCTCCCACCAGCAGGGGAGAAGACCCAACACAAAACAGTGGTAAAATTTCAAATAGTTCTGCCCGATCCTGTTTATCAGGAGGGGCATACACATTTAAAACACGAATTAAAAGTCCATTAAAATATAGATGAATTAAAAGAGCTCTGCCAGGCACAATCTCAGTTACTGTATGAATAGAAAAGGACTGGCCTCGGCAGAGCAGCCCAACACCCACAGAACGACAGTCATTTGCACCGGACCATATGGATGGGCCCAGCTTCCAGTCTTCTTTTAAGTCTTTATAGTCCATTTTACTAGGGATTCCACATTCTTGTAGCAGGCAAAGGTCAAAGTCACATGTCTCTAGATAAGAAAATAAAGCAGCCCTGCGATCAGGGCTCTTTAAGGACCTCACATTGAGTGAGGCAATTTTTACAGGGATAGGCATAGTTTATGGAGAGTCAGTGCTTGGAGAATCAAAGTCAATAATAAGCTGCGTACCGTCATCCCCCGCCTGCGGGGTCATCAGCTCCTTGATGTTCTGAGGGTCGGAGCTTGAGATCGATGATGCCCCGACCCTGAGCTCGCTCTCGTCCGAACTACGGCACGCCGCTTTCCTTTGAATGTCTTCCTCTTCTTCTTCTCTTTGTCTTTTAAATGTCACACTGCTGTCCATATCCTCTGTGTTGCTCTCACTCGATGTAATCTCTGGCCCCCGGCTGATGGATCTGCGTCTTCTTTCATCATTTGACGACTGGAACTGCTGCACAGGGGCCTGTGAGGCCTCTTTTCCGGAACCTTTGCCGCTACCTTGGGAAGTTTTCATCGCTTGTTCCCCAGCAAGCGTTGCTGAGGACTGTTGCTCCAACTTCCCCATCGATCGACGATGGCCAGTTTTACCCACCGGGTCCACTGCTGGCGGGGCAGCAAACCCTGGTTTGGCGCCACTTGTCTTCTTGGCCCTGTCCTGTATAGGCGGAGTAACAGGACCGGGCTCAGACCTGGCCACCTGGCTCCCCTTCCGGCGGGCTTTCACCGGGGCCTCTTCGTCCGGAGCAGGGCGACCCTGGGCCAAGCCAGTACCTGGCTTATGCTGCAATTTTGGGTCCACCTTTGCCCCCACCGAGGCCCGTCGGCTGCCACCCGCCACAGGTGAGCCCCCTTCAGAAGTTTCGGCGGGCTCTTGAGCCAGGTAGGAAGTCGATCGACGTCTTTCAATTTCCCGGGCAGTAAACTCGATTACCCGCCCGGGCTTCGTGGAATCCCCATGGCCTCCCCCTAGCACTACCACCGGTGGGCCCCCCGATGGAGCACCAGAGGTCTTGGGCCTGGACCCATCAGTACCTGCCATCTGGGGTTTGGGCATCTTAAAAAAGGACGTCTTTTGTCCTGTCCCCTCTTTGGGTGGGCCCAGCCTTGACCCACCCATCGTAGTTTTTGCTTTATGGGGACAGGAATTAAAATCGTGATTCCTCTCCGCAGAGGTTGCACCTTATCGTATGGCTACATCTTGAAGCTATGTGACCTTCTTGGCCACACCTATTGCAGCGAATCACACGCTCCGCGCCGCAGGTCTCCTGGGTGTGGCCAAACCTCAAGCAATTTCGGCAATACATAGGCATTTGAGGATAGAACAGGAAGCCCCGAACTCTCCCGATGGCAAAATTTGGGGGCGGATGGCAAAGACCCCCAATACCACCGGGATCCTTACGGAGCTTGACCCAGAACTTCCTCTTGCCGTTCCAGAACCGCACGGAGTTCAAGATTTTGTTTGCGAATCGCACCTCTTCGCAGTATCGCCGAAGAAAAGTGGCTATATCCTCCGTGGTCACATAAGGGCTGTGCATAGCCACCACCAACGGTATATGTTCCTCACCATAGAGGAACTGGAACGAAAGACCGTCGAGTCGATCGTCCCTCTGGTCCGCACCAGACAAGGTTGCATAGATGTTATCGCAACACGCCGTGGCCGTGAAGGTGACGGTATACAGGCCACGGCTTTCCTGGTCATTTAGACACAGGATGTCCTCCCTATTGAGGCGGAAGTAGTCAAGAAGAATCACCTCCGCAATGAAGCGGAGGTTCTTCAACTGACGATGGCTCTCCGACACCTCTATGCGGATGGTATTTCGCATCGACATTTCCCCAGAGGGGAAAGCCCAGGAGAACGGCATCTTCCACACCCAGGGACTAAGCCCCTTCCCCAATAGCAGCAGGGGCTCGGAATCCCGCTATAAAAGCGGAACCCTTACCCAAGGCAGAGGTCGGGGGTACCCTAGGTGCTTCCGAAGCTACAGGTAACGCTCAACGTACCGAAAATGCCTTCTGAGACACAAGGTCCCAGAGACAGGGGGATCGCAACCCGTTGTCCGTGGACTAAGCCCGCTCCCCAATAGCAGCAAGGGGGTGAAGTCCCTCCGTAAGGAGAGACAATCCCCCAAGGCCGAGAAGCGGGGTACCACAGACACCTTCCGACCAGACCAAATGCAGATACTACACTTGATCTTAGCCAAAAGGCCGAGAAGCGATAACCGTGAAAGGGGCGGGCCCAACAAGGTCCCCTTCATGGGCACTATCACTGCTTGCTGTCAGGGAGGCTGCCAGACAATTTTCCATGCACACTCTGGGCTGGGGGGCAGTCAACCACCAGTACACACAGCAGAACCTAAACCCATACCATTATTGCTAAGCAGCAAGACAGGGGCCCATTGCACTCCCACGGGGCCTTTTTAAATGCAATCCATAACCCGGATTTGCCAGGAACCCTTCTTACTCCTCCTACTTGCATGTGACACTGGGCTTAGGATCTGCATAGGAAACACACACACAAGCACACACCTACCTTTGTTGCCTGCAGATGCCTCCTTGGCTGTCCCCAAACGGTATCAAACCAACACCCACGGGAAGCTGTAAGCATAGAGGACATGCCTGCACCCCATTGGACTTACCTGTGTGGGTTAAATCCGGGTTATTTGACAACCTATGGCGGGTGATGGTTCTGCTCAGGCAGAGCAGTGCTGATGCTCCTCATAAAGCTGTCGCTGCTGTGAAGGTTCTAGGTGACATCACAAATCCCTATGGTTACATACACAACAAAGCTGGGTTGTTGTTGTTTACACTCTGCAAGGCCTGTGGAAGTGAGTGACATCATAGCATGTAGTTCTGAGGGTTCAAGATGGATGCAACAATCTCCTGTTGCTTCTATGAAGGCCGTAATAGACGACATCACCAAACAGCTCCATAGTCACATACACAGCAAAGGAGAGATGTTGTTTACACCTAGTGATGTCAGTGGTATTGAGTGACATCACAGCACAGTGCTAAGGCTCCTGGGCCTGGACACAGCAGCGGCTGCAATATCTCAACGGAGAATACGTTTATATCTATGTGTGTGTGTGCGCATATATATATATATATATATATATATATATATATATATATATATTTCTCCGCCGAAATCACTTTTAAACCCATTTCCACCTTTTTTTCCCTTCTCTTCCTCTTACTTTTTTTTCACGTTTTTTTACGTTTTTCTCCTTTTCGCCTCTTTTCTGGGCGTATTATTCTTCTTTTTCTTCTTTTTTTTCGTCTAATGCATACCCCATCAGTGCAGCAATGCTTATTCAATACCGCCAGCAGATGGAGACACTGGGGGATAATTTTCTAAGGATTTATACTGATTTTTCCTGTCTGAATTTGTCGCACAGAAAGTTGCAGGCCAAATATGTGTGACATTTCTGCGACTTTAGCTTCTAGAGCATTTTTACAACATTATACATAGGTGCTGAATACATAAAAAGCGACTGTTCAGCGACAGACAAGTCGCAACGGCTGAAAAGTAGGCCAGAATGTCAGTCCATGTTGGAGCAGGTTTAGATACAGTCTAAAGCATAGATCTCAAAGTCTGTGCACAGAATTTAGCAAGGGCCTCGCACCTTCTGATGCATCAGGTAGGTGCACAATAGCATAGCCTAACCCTCTGTACTTTGGTCTATATTGATGCGGGACATAGACAGCCAGCTGATGACCAATCCATTAGTGCAATGGATGGCTGGAAGCATTTGTCTTTGCCTTTGCAATACCACAGAAGCAATGCATGGTCAATGTACAGCAATGACACACCTGTGTGAACAGCCAGGAGACCCCCCCCCCCCCATGTTATGTTACATAGTTACATAGTTAGTACGGTCGAAAAAAGACATATGTCCATCACGTTCAACCAGGGAATTAAGGGGTAGGGGTGTGGCGCGATATTGGGGAAGGGATGAGATTTTATATTTCTTCATAAGCATTAATCTTATTTTGTCAATTAGGAACATTCAGCACCCACCCGCTATCAAGGCAGCTGCCTATCATGTCATGCCCTACCTGCACAGGTGTGCTGGCTACTCAAATGATCCAATTAAGGAGGCCATTTAGTCAGCAGCAGCAGAAGTCCTGTGCCTGGACGCTCCAACAGGGGCCAGACACAAGCAGAAGCAGAAGCAGCAGAAGCAGCAGCAGCACCACCTTTTGTTTTTTGGCTGCAGCAGCAGCAAGGCCACAGGGCTGGCTAGCTGGCTAGCCAGCAAGCAGGTAGCAATGAAAGTAGGAATCTTTCTTTTTAACCCTGTAAGGGGGTGGTGCACTGTACCCGAAGATACTGCCATATCGGGTCAATGCATAGGGCGACGGAAGCAAGCTTCGAAATCGGCCCCCGTTCTCAAAAATCCATTTAATATATGGTCCCCAGATAGGGGACGTATCAGATATTAAACTGATAAGAACAGATACTACACTTGATCTTAGCCAAAAGGCCGAGAAGCGATAACCGTGAAAGGGGCGGGCCCAACAAGGTCCCCTTCATGGGCACTATCACTGCTTGCTGTCAGGGAGGCTGCCAGACAATTTTCCATGCACACTCTGGGCTGGGGGGCAGTCAACCACCAGTACACACAGCAGAACCTAAACCCATACCATTATTGCTAAGCAGCAAGACAGGGGCCCATTGCACTCCCACGGGGCCTTTTTAAATGCAATCCATAACCCGGATTTGCCAGGAACCCTTCTTACTCCTCCTACTTGCATGTGACACTGGGCTTAGGATCTGCATAGGAAACACACACACAAGCACACACCTACCTTTGTTGCCTGCAGATGCCTCCTTGGCTGTCCCCAAACGGTATCAAACCAACACCCACGGGAAGCTGTAAGCATAGAGGACATGCCTGCACCCCATTGGACTTACCTGTGTGGGTTAAATCCGGGTTATTTGACAACCTATGGCGGTGATGGTTCTGCTCAGGCAGAGCAGTGCTGATGCTCCTCATAAAGCTGTCGCTGCTGTGAAGGTTCTAGGTGACATCACAAATCCCTATGGTTACATACACAACAAAGCTGGGTTGTTGTTGTTTACACTCTGCAAGGCCTGTGGAAGTGAGTGACATCATAGCACTGTAGTTCTGAGGGTTCAAGATGGATGCAACAATCTCCTGTTGCTTCTATGAAGGCCGTAATAGACGACATCACCAAACAGCTCCATAGTCACATACACAGCAAAGGAGAGATGTTGTTTACACCTAGTGATGTCAGTGGTATTGAGTGACATCACAGCACAGTGCTAAGGCTCCTGGGCCTGGACACAGCAGCGGCTGCAATATCTCAACGGAGAATACGTTTATATCTATGTGTGTGTGTGCGCATATATATATATATATATATATATATATATATATATATATATATATATATTTCTCCGCCGAAATCACTTTTAAACCCATTTCCACCTTTTTTTCCCTTCTCTGCCTCTTACTTTTTTTTCACGTTTTTTTACGTTTTTCTCCTTTTCGCCTCTTTTCTGGGCGTATTATTCTTCTTTTTCTTCTTTTTTTTCGTCTAATGCATACCCCATCAGTGCAGCAATGCTTATTCAATACCGCCAGCAGATGGAGACACTGGGGGATAATTTTCTAAGGATTTATACTGATTTTTCCTGTCTGAATTTGTCGCACAGAAAGTTGCAGGCCAAATATGTGTGACATTTCTGCGACTTTAGCTTCTAGAGCATTTTTACAACATTATACATAGGTGCTGAATACATAAAAAGCGACTGTTCAGCGACAGACAAGTCGCATCGGCTGAAAGTAGGCCAGAATGTCAGTCCATGTTGGAGCAGGTTTAGATACAGTCTAAAGCATAGATCTCAAAGTCTGTGCACAGAATTTAGCAAGGGCCTCGCACCTTCTGATGCATCAGGTAGGTGCACAATAGCATAGCCTAACCCTCTGTACTTTGGTCTATATTGATGCGGGACATAGACAGCCAGCTGATGACCAATCCATTAGTGCAATGGATGGCTGGAAGCATTTGTCTTTGCCTTTGCAATACCACAGAAGCAATGCATGGTCAATGTACAGCAATGACACACCTGTGTGAACAGCCAGGAGACCCCCCCCCCCCCCCCCCCCCCCCATGTTATGTTACATAGTTACATAGTTAGTACGGTCGAAAAAAGACATATGTCCATCACGTTCAACCAGGGAATTAAGGGGTAGGGGTGTGGCGCGATATTGGGGAAGGGATGAGATTTTATATTTCTTCATAAGCATTAATCTTATTTTGTCAATTAGGAACATTCAGCACCCACCCGCTATCAAGGCAGCTGCCTATCATGTCATGCCCTACCTGCACAGGTGTGCTGGCTACTCAAATGATCCAATTAAGGAGGCCATTTAGTCAGCAGCAGCAGAAGTCCTGTGCCTGGACGCTCCAACAGGGGCCAGACACAAGCAGAAGCAGAAGCAGCAGAAGCAGCAGCAGCACCACCTTTTGTTTTTTGGCTGCAGCAGCAGCAAGGCCCACAGGGCTGGCTAGCTGGCTAGCCAGCAAGCAGGTAGCAATGAAAGTAGGAATCTTTCTTTTTAACCCTGTAAGGGGGTGGTGCACTGTACCCGAAGATACTGCCATATCGGGTCAATGCATAGGGCGACGGAAGCAAGCTTCGAAATCGGCCCCCGTTCTCAAAAATCCATTTAATATATGGTCCCCAGATAGGGGACGTATCAGATATTAAACTGATAAGAACAGATACTACACTTGATCTTAGCCAAAAGGCCGAGAAGCGATAACCGTGAAAGGGGCGGGCCCAACAAGGTCCCCTTCATGGGCACTATCACTGCTTGCTGTCAGGGAGGCTGCCAGACAATTTTCCATGCACACTCTGGGCTGGGGGGCAGTCAACCACCAGTACACACAGCAGAACCTAAACCCATACCATTATTGCTAAGCAGCAAGACAGGGGCCCATTGCACTCCCACGGGGCCTTTTTAAATGCAATCCATAACCCGGATTTGCCAGGAACCCTTCTTACTCCTCCTACTTGCATGTGACACTGGGCTTAGGATCTGCATAGGAAACACACACACAAGCACACACCTACCTTTGTTGCCTGCAGATGCCTCCTTGGCTGTCCCCAAACGGTATCAAACCAACACCCACGGGAAGCTGTAAGCATAGAGGACATGCCTGCACCCCATTGGACTTACCTGTGTGGGTTAAATCCGGGTTATTTGACAACCTATGGCGGTGATGGTTCTGCTCAGGCAGAGCAGTGCTGATGCTCCTCATAAAGCTGTCGCTGCTGTGAAGGTTCTAGGTGACATCACAAATCCCTATGGTTACATACACAACAAAGCTGGGTTGTTGTTGTTTACACTCTGCAAGGCCTGTGGAAGTGAGTGACATCATAGCACTGTAGTTCTGAGGGTTCAAGATGGATGCAACAATCTCCTGTTGCTTCTATGAAGGCCGTAATAGACGACATCACCAAACAGCTTCATAGTCACATACACAGCAAAGGAGAGATGTTGTTTACACCTAGTGATGTCAGTGGTATTGAGTGACATCACAGCACAGTGCTAAGGCTCCTGGGCCTGGACACAGCAGCGGCTGCAATATCTCAACGGAGAATACGTTTATATCTATGTGTGTGTGTGCGCATATATATATATATATATATATATATATATATATATATATATATATATTTCTCCGCCGAAATCACTTTTAAACCCATTTCCACCTTTTTTTCCCTTCTCTTCCTCTTACTTTTTTTTCACGTTTTTTTACGTTTTTCTCCTTTTCGCCTCTTTTCTGGGCGTATTATTCTTCTTTTTCTTCTTTTTTTTCGTCTAATGCATACCCCATCAGTGCAGCAATGCTTATTCAATACCGCCAGCAGATGGAGACACTGGGGGATAATTTTCTAAGGATTTATACTGATTTTTCCTGTCTGAATTTGTCGCACAGAAAGTTGCAGGCCAAATATGTGTGACATTTCTGCGACTTTAGCTTCTAGAGCATTTTTACAACATTATACATAGGTGCTGAATACATAAAAAGCAACTGTTCAGCGACAGACAAGTCGCATCGGCTGAAAGTAGGCCAGAATGTCAGTCCATGTTGGAGCAGGTTTAGATACAGTCTAAAGCATAGATCTCAAAGTCTGTGCACAGAATTTAGCAAGGGCCTCGCACCTTCTGATGCATCAGGTAGGTGCACAATAGCATAGCCTAACCCTCTGTACTTTGGTCTATATTGATGCGGGACATAGACAGCCAGCTGATGACCAATCCATTAGTGCAATGGATGGCTGGAAGCATTTGTCTTTGCCTTTGCAATACCACAGAAGCAATGCATGGTCAATGTACAGCAATGACACACCTGTGTGAACAGCCAGGAGACCCCCCCCCATGTTATGTTACATAGTTACATAGTTAGTACGGTCGAAAAAAGACATATGTCCATCACGTTCAACCAGGGAATTAAGGGGTAGGGGTGTGGCGCGATATTGGGGAAGGGATGAGATTTTATATTTCTTCATAAGCATTAATCTTATTTTGTCAATTAGGAACATTCAGCACCCACCCGCTATCAAGGCAGCTGCCTATCATGTCATGCCCTACCTGCACAGGTGTGCTGGCTACTCAAATGATCCAATTAAGGAGGCCATTTAGTCAGCAGCAGCAGAAGTCCTGTGCCTGGACGCTCCAACAGGGGCCAGACACAAGCAGAAGCAGAAGCAGCAGAAGCAGCAGCAGCACCGCCTTTTGTTTTTTGGCTGCAGCAGCAGCAAGGCCCACAGGGCTGGCTAGCTGGCTAGCCAGCAAGCAGGTAGCAATGAAAGTAGGAATCTTTCTTTTTAACCCTGTAAGGGGGTGGTGCACTGTACCCGAAGATACTGCCATATCGGGTCAATGCATAGGGCGACGGAAGCAAGCTTCGAAATCGGCCCCCGTTCTCAAAAATCCATTTAATATATGGTCCCCAGATAGGGGACGTATCAGATATTAAACTGATAAGAACAGATACTACACTTGATCTTAGCCAAAAGGCCGAGAAGCGATAACCGTGAAAGGGGCGGGCCCAACAAGGTCCCCTTCATGGGCACTATCACTGCTTGCTGTCAGGGAGGCTGCCAGACAATTTTCCATGCACACTCTGGGCTGGGGGGCAGTCAACCACCAGTACACACAGCAGAACCTAAACCCATACCATTATTGCTAAGCAGCAAGACAGGGGCCCATTGCACTCCCACGGGGCCTTTTTAAATGCAATCCATAACCCGGATTTGCCAGGAACCCTTCTTACTCCTCCTACTTGCATGTGACACTGGGCTTAGGATCTGCATAGGAAACACACACACAAGCACACACCTACCTTTGTTGCCTGCAGATGCCTCCTTGGCTGTCCCCAAACGGTATCAAACCAACACCCACGGGAAGCTGTAAGCATAGAGGACATGCCTGCACCCCATTGGACTTACCTGTGTGGGTTAAATCCGGGTTATTTGACAACCTATGGCGGTGATGGTTCTGCTCAGGCAGAGCAGTGCTGATGCTCCTCATAAAGCTGTCGCTGCTGTGAAGGTTCTAGGTGACATCACAAATCCCTTTGGTTACATACACAACAAAGCTGGGTTGTTGTTGTTTACACTCTGCAAGGCCTGTGGAAGTGAGTGACATCATAGCACTGTAGTTCTGAGGGTTCAAGATGGATGCAACAATCTCCTGTTGCTTCTATGAAGGCCGTAATAGACGACATCACCAAACAGCTCCATAGTCACATACACAGCAAAGGAGAGATGTTGTTTACACCTAGTGATGTCAGTGGTATTGAGTGACATCACAGCACAGTGCTAAGGCTCCTGGGCCTGGACACAGCAGCGGCTGCAATATCTCAACGGAGAATACGTTTATATCTATGTGTGTGTGCATATATATATATATATATATATATATATATATATATATATATATTTCTCCGCCGAAATCACTTTTAAACCCATTTCCACCTTTTTTTCCCTTCTCTTCCTCTTACTTTTTTTTCACGTTTTTTTACGTTTTTCTCCTTTTCGCCTCTTTTCTGGGCGTATTATTCTTCTTTTTCTTCTTTTTTTTCGTCTAATGCATACCCCATCAGTGCAGCAATGCTTATTCAATACCGCCAGCAGATGGAGACACTGGGGGATAATTTTCTAAGGATTTATACTGATTTTTCCTGTCTGAATTTGTCGCACAGAAAGTTGCAGGCCAAATATGTGTGACATTTCTGCGACTTTAGCTTCTAGAGCATTTTTACAACATTATACATAGGTGCTGAATACATAAAAAGCGACTGTTCAGCGACAGACAAGTCGCATCGGCTGAAAGTAGGCCAGAATGTCAGTCCATGTTGGAGCAGGTTTAGATACAGTCTAAAGCATAGATCTCAAAGTCTGTGCACAGAATTTAGCAAGGGCCTCGCACCTTCTGATGCATCAGGTAGGTGCACAATAGCATAGCCTAACCCTCTGTACTTTGGTCTATATTGATGCGGGACATAGACAGCCAGCTGATGACCAATCCATTAGTGCAATGGATGGCTGGAAGCATTTGTCTTTGCCTTTGCAATACCACAGAAGCAATGCATGGTCAATGTACAGCAATGACACACCTGTGTGAACAGCCAGGAGACCCCCCCCCCCCCCCCCCCCCATGTTATGTTACATAGTTACATAGTTAGTACGGTCGAAAAAAGACATATGTCCATCACGTTCAACCAGGGAATTAAGGGGTAGGGGTGTGGCGCGATATTGGGGAAGGGATGAGATTTTATATTTCTTCATAAGCATTAATCTTATTTTGTCAATTAGGAACATTCAGCACCCACCCGCTATCAAGGCAGCTGCCTATCATGTCATGCCCTACCTGCACAGGTGTGCTGGCTACTCAAATGATCCAATTAAGGAGGCCATTTAGTCAGCAGCAGCAGAAGTCCTGTGCCTGGACGCTCCAACAGGGGCCAGACACAAGCAGAAGCAGAAGCAGCAGCAGCACCACCTTTTGTTTTTTGGCTGCAGCAGCAGCAAGGCCCACAGGGCTGGCTAGCTGGCTAGCCAGCAAGCAGGTAGCAATGAAAGTAGGAATCTTTCTTTTTAACCCTGTAAGGGGGTGGTGCACTGTACCCGAAGATACTGCCATATCGGGTCAATGCATAGGGCGACGGAAGCAAGCTTCGAAATCGGCCCCCGTTCTCAAAAATCCATTTAATATATGGTCCCCAGATAGGGGACGTATCAGATATTAAACTGATAAGAACAG
The DNA here is from genome assembly GCF_029499605.1 of Hyla sarda. Classification (NCBI taxonomy): domain Eukaryota; kingdom Metazoa; phylum Chordata; class Amphibia; order Anura; family Hylidae; genus Hyla; species Hyla sarda. Next base: position 30,818 of record NW_026607666.1, read on the forward strand.
ATACTACACTTGATCTTAGCCAAAAGGCCGAGAAGAGATAACCGTGAAAGGGGCGGGCCCAACAAGGTCCCCTTCATGGGCACTATCACTGCTTGCTGTCAGGGAGGCTGCCAGACAATTTTCCATGCACACTCTGGGCTGGGGGGCAGTCAACCACCAGTACACACAGCAGAACCTAAACCCATACCATTATTGCTAAGCAGCAAGACAGGGGCCCATTGCACTCCCACGGGGCCTTTTTAAATGCAATCCATAACCCGGATTTGCCAGGAACCCTTCTTACTCCTCCTACTTGCATGTGACACTGGGCTTAGGATCTGCATAGGAAACACACACACAAGCACACACCTACCTTTGTTGCCTGCAGATGCCTCCTTGGCTGTCCCCAAACGGTATCAAACCAACACCCACGGGAAGCTGTAAGCATAGAGGACATGCCTGCACCCCATTGGACTTACCTGTGTGGGTTAAATCCGGGTTATTTGACAACCTATGGCGGTGATGGTTCTGCTCAGGCAGAGCAGTGCTGATGCTCCTCATAAAGCTGTCGCTGCTGTGAAGGTTCTAGGTGACATCACAAATCCCTATGGTTACATACACAACAAAGCTGGGTTGTTGTTGTTTACACTCTGCAAGGCCTGTGGAAGTGAGTGACATCATAGCACTGTAGTTCTGAGGGTTCAAGATGGATGCAACAATCTCCTGTTGCTTCTATGAAGGCCGTAATAGACGACATCACCAAACAGCTCCATAGTCACATACACAGCAAAGGAGAGATGTTGTTTACACCTAGTGATGTCAGTGGTATTGAGTGACATCACAGCACAGTGCTAAGGCTCCTGGGCCTGGACACAGCAGCGGCTGCAATATCTCAACGGAGAATACGTTTATATCTATGTGTGTGTGTGCGCATATATATATATATATATATATATAGATATATATATATATATATATATATATATATATATATATATATATATTTCTCCGCCGAAATCACTTTTAAACCCATTTCCACCTTTTTTTCCCTTCTCTTCCTCTTACTTTTTTTTCACGTTTTTTTACGTTTTTCTCCTTTTCGCCTCTTTTCTGGGCGTATTATTCTTCTTTTTCTTCTTTTTTTTCGTCTAATGCATACCCCATCAGTGCAGCAATGCTTATTCAATACCGCCAGCAGATGGAGACACTGGGGGATAATTTTCTAAGGATTTATACTGATTTTTCCTGTCTGAATTTGTCGCACAGAAAGTTGCAGGCCAAATATGTGTGACATTTCTGCGACTTTAGCTTCTAGAGCATTTTTACAACATTATACATAGGTGCTGAATACATAAAAAGCGACTGTTCAGCGACAGACAAGTCGCATCGGCTGAAAGTAGGCCAGAATGTCAGTCCATGTTGGAGCAGGTTTAGATACAGTCTAAAGCATAGATCTCAAAGTCTGTGCACAGAATTTAGCAAGGGCCTCGCACCTTCTGATGCATCAGGTAGGTGCACAATAGCATAGCCTAACCCTCTGTACTTTGGTCTATATTGATGCGGGACATAGACAGCCAGCTGATGACCAATCCATTAGTGCAATGGATGGCTGGAAGCATTTGTCTTTGCCTTTGCAATACCACAGAAGCAATGCATGGTCAATGTACAGCAATGACACACCTGTGTGAACAGCCAGGAGACCCCCCCCCCCCCCCCCATGTTATGTTACATAGTTACATAGTTAGTACGGTCGAAAAAAGACATATGTCCATCACGTTCAACCAGGGAATTAAGGGGTAGGGGTGTGGCGCGATATTGGGGAAGGGATGAGATTTTATATTTCTTCATAAGCATTAATCTTATTTTGTCAATTAGGAACATTCAGCACCCACCCGCTATCAAGGCAGCTGCCTATCATGTCATGCCCTACCTGCACAGGTGTGCTGGCTACTCAAATGATCCAATTAAGGAGGCCATTTAGTCAGCAGCAGCAGAAGTCCTGTGCCTGGACGCTCCAACAGGGGCCAGACACAAGCAGAAGCAGAAGCAGCAGAAGCAGCAGCAGCACCACCTTTTGTTTTTTGGCTGCAGCAGCAGCAAGGCCCACAGGGCTGGCTAGCTGGCTAGCCAGCAAGCAGGTAGCAATGAAAGTAGGAATCTTTCTTTTTAACCCTGTAAGGGGGTGGTGCACTGTACCCGAAGATACTGCCATATCGGGTCAATGCATAGGGCGACGGAAGCAAGCTTCGAAATCGGCCCCCGTTCTCAAAAATCCATTTAATATATGGTCCCCAGATAGGGGACGTATCAGATATTAAACTGATAAGAACAGATACTACACTTGATCTTAGCCAAAAGGCCGAGAAGCGATAACCGTGAAAGGGGCGGGCCCAACAAGGTCCCCTTCATGGGCACTATCACTGCTTGCTGTCAGGGAGGCTGCCAGACAATTTTCCATGCACACTCTGGGCTGGGGGGCAGTCAACCACCAGTACACACAGCAGAACCTAAACCCATACCATTATTGCTAAGCAGCAAGACAGGGGCCCATTGCACTCCCACGGGGCCTTTTTAAATGCAATCCATAACCCGGATTTGCCAGGAACCCTTCTTACTCCTCCTACTTGCATGTGACACTGGGCTTAGGATCTGCATAGGAAACACACACACAAGCACACACCTACCTTTGTTGCCTGCAGATGCCTCCTTGGCTGTCCCCAAACGGTATCAAACCAACACCCACGGGAAGCTGTAAGCATAGAGGACATGCCTGCACCCCATTGGACTTACCTGTGTGGGTTAAATCCGGGTTATTTGACAACCTATGGCGGTGATGGTTCTGCTCAGGCAGAGCAGTGCTGATGCTCCTCATAAAGCTGTCGCTGCTGTGAAGGTTCTAGGTGACATCACAAATCCCTATGGTTACATACACAACAAAGCTGGGTTGTTGTTGTTTACACTCTGCAAGGCCTGTGGAAGTGAGTGACATCATAGCACTGTAGTTCTGAGGGTTCAAGATGGATGCAACAATCTCCTGTTGCTTCTATGAAGGCCGTAATAGACGACATCACCAAACAGCTCCATAGTCACATACACAGCAAAGGAGAGATGTTGTTTACACCTAGTGATGTCAGTGGTATTGAGTGACATCACAGCACAGTGCTAAGGCTCCTGGGCCTGGACACAGCAGCGGCTGCAATATCTCAACGGAGAATACGTTTATATCTATGTGTGTGTGTGCGCATATATATATATATATATATATATATATATATATATATATATATATTTCTCCGCCGAAATCACTTTTAAACCCATTTCCACCTTTTTTTCCCTTCTCTTCCTCTTACTTTTTTTTCACGTTTTTTTACGTTTTTCTCCTTTTCGCCTCTTTTCTGGGCGTATTATTCTTCTTTTTCTTCTTTTTTTTCGTCTAATGCATACCCCATCAGTGCAGCAATGCTTATTCAATACCGCCAGCAGATGGAGACACTGGGGGATAATTTTCTAAGGATTTATACTGATTTTTCCTGTCTGAATTTGTCGCACAGAAAGTTGCAGGCCAAATATGTGTGACATTTCTGCGACTTTAGCTTCTAGAGCATTTTTACAACATTATACATAGGTGCTGAATACATAAAAAGCGACTGTTCAGCGACAGACAAGTCGCATCGGCTGAAAGTAGGCCAGAATGTCAGTCCATGTTGGAGCAGGTTTAGATACAGTCTAAAGCATAGATCTCAAAGTCTGTGCACAGAATTTAGCAAGGGCCTCGCACCTTCTGATGCATCAGGTAGGTGCACAATAGCATAGCCTAACCCTCTGTACTTTGGTCTATATTGATGCGGGACATAGACAGCCAGCTGATGACCAATCCATTAGTGCAATGGATGGCTGGAAGCATTTGTCTTTGCCTTTGCAATACCACAGAAGCAATGCATGGTCAATGTACAGCAATGACACACCTGTGTGAACAGCCAGGAGACCCCCCCCCCCCCCCCATGTTATGTTACATAGTTACATAGTTAGTACGGTCGAAAAAAGACATATGTCCATCACGTTCAACCAGGGAATTAAGGGGTAGGGGTGTGGCGCGATATTGGGGAAGGGATGAGATTTTATATTTCTTCATAAGCATTAATCTTATTTTGTCAATTAGGAACATTCAGCACCCACCCGCTATCAAGGCAGCTGCCTATCATGTCATGCCCTACCTGCACAGGTGTGCTGGCTACTCAAATGATCCAATTAAGGAGGCCATTTAGTCAGCAGCAGCAGAAGTCCTGTGCCTGGACGCTCCAACAGGGGCCAGACACAAGCAGAAGCAGAAGCAGCAGAAGCAGCAGCAGCACCACCTTTTGTTTTTTGGCTGCAGCAGCAGCAAGGCCCACAGGGCTGGCTAGCTGGCTAGCCAGCAAGCAGGTAGCAATGAAAGTAGGAATCTTTCTTTTTAACCCTGTAAGGGGGTGGTGCACTGTACCCGAAGATACTGCCATATCGGGTCAATGCATAGGGCGACGGAAGCAAGCTTCGAAATCGGCCCCCGTTCTCAAAAATCCATTTAATATATGGTCCCCAGATAGGGGACGTATCAGATATTAAACTGATAAGAACAGATACTACACTTGATCTTAGCCAAAAGGCCGAGAAGCGATAACCGTGAAAGGGGCGGGCCCAACAAGGTCCCCTTCATGGGCACTATCACTGCTTGCTGTCAGGGAGGCTGCCAGACAATTTTCCATGCACACTCTGGGCTGGGGGGCAGTCAACCACCAGTACACACAGCAGAACCTAAACCCATACCATTATTGCTAAGCAGCAAGACAGGGGCCCATTGCACTCCCACGGGGCCTTTTTAAATGCAATCCATAACCCGGATTTGCCAGGAACCCTTCTTACTCCTCCTACTTGCATGTGACACTGGGCTTAGGATCTGCATAGGAAACACACACACAAGCACACACCTACCTTTGTTGCCTGCAGATGCCTCCTTGGCTGTCCCCAAACGGTATCAAACCAACACCCACGGGAAGCTGTAAGCATAGAGGACATGCCTGCACCCCATTGGACTTACCTGTGTGGGTTAAATCCGGGTTATTTGACAACCTATGGCGGTGATGGTTCTGCTCAGGCAGAGCAGTGCTGATGCTCCTCATAAAGCTGTCGCTGCTGTGAAGGTTCTAGGTGACATCACAAATCCCTATGGTTACATACACAACAAAGCTGGGTTGTTGTTGTTTACACTCTGCAAGGCCTGTGGAAGTGAGTGACATCATAGCACTGTAGTTCTGAGGGTTCAAGATGGATGCAACAATCTCCTGTTGCTTCTATGAAGGCCGTAATAGACGACATCACCAAACAGCTCCATAGTCACATACACAGCAAAGGAGAGATGTTGTTTACACCTAGTGATGTCAGTGGTATTGAGTGACATCACAGCACAGTGCTAAGGCTCCTGGGCCTGGACACAGCAGCGGCTGCAATATCTCAACGGAGAATACGTTTATATCTATGTGTGTGTGTGCGCATATATATATATATATATATATATATATATATATATATATATATATATATATATATATTTCTCCGCCGAGATCACTTTTAAACCCATTTCCACCTTTTTTTCCCTTCTCTTCCTCTTACTTTTTTTTCACGTTTTTTTACGTTTTTCTCCTTTTCGCCTCTTTTCTGGGCGTATTATTCTTCTTTTTCTTCTTTTTTTTCGTCTAATGCATACCCCATCAGTGCAGCAATGCTTATTCAATACCGCCAGCAGATGGAGACACTGGGGGATAATTTTCTAAGGATTTATACTGATTTTTCCTGTCTGAATTTGTCGCACAGAAAGTTGCAGGCCAAATATGTGTGACATTTCTGCGACTTTAGCTTCTAGAGCATTTTTACAACATTATACATAGGTGCTGAATACATAAAAAGCGACTGTTCAGCGACAGACAAGTCGCATCGGCTGAAAGTAGGCCAGAATGTCAGTCCATGTTGGAGCAGGTTTAGATACAGTCTAAAGCATAGATCTCAAAGTCTGTGCACAGAATTTAGCAAGGGCCTCGCACCTTCTGATGCATCAGGTAGGTGCACAATAGCATAGCCTAACCCTCTGTACTTTGGTCTATATTGATGCGGGACATAGACAGCCAGCTGATGACCAATCCATTAGTGCAATGGATGGCTGGAAGCATTTGTCTTTGCCTTTGCAATACCACAGAAGCAATGCATGGTCAATGTACAGCAATGACACACCTGTGTGAACAGCCAGGAGACCCCCCCCCATGTTATGTTACATAGTTACATAGTTAGTACGGTCGAAAAAAGACATATGTCCATCACGTTCAACCAGGGAATTAAGGGGTAGGGGTGTGGCGCGATATTGGGGAAGGGATGAGATTTTATATTTCTTCATAAGCATTAATCTTATTTTGTCAATTAGGAACATTCAGCACCCACCCGCTATCAAGGCAGCTGCCTATCATGTCATGCCCTACCTGCACAGGTGTGCTGGCTACTCAAATGATCCAATTAAGGAGGCCATTTAGTCAGCAGCAGCAGAAGTCCTGTGCCTGGACGCTCCAACAGGGGCCAGACACAAGCAGAAGCAGAAGCAGCAGAAGCAGCAGCAGCACCACCTTTTGTTTTTTGGCTGCAGCAGCAGCAAGGCCCACAGGGCTGGCTAGCTGGCTAGCCAGCAAGCAGGTAGCAATGAAAGTAGGAATCTTTCTTTTTAACCCTGTAAGGGGGTGGTGCACTGTACCCGAAGATACTGCCATATCGGGTCAATGCATAGGGCGACGGAAGCAAGCTTCGAAATCGGCCCCCGTTCTCAAAAATCCATTTAATATATGGTCCCCAGATAGGGGACGTATCAGATATTAAACTGATAAGAACAGATACTACACTTGATCTTAGCCAAAAGGCCGAGAAGCGATAACCGTGAAAGGGGCGGGCCCAACAAGGTCCCCTTCATGGGCACTATCACTGCTTGCTGTCAGGGAGGCTGCCAGACAATTTTCCATGCACACTCTGGGCTGGGGGGCAGTCAACCACCAGTACACACAGCAGAACCTAAACCCATACCATTATTGCTAAGCAGCAAGACAGGGGCCCATTGCACTCCCACGGGGCCTTTTTAAATGCAATCCATAACCCGGATTTGCCAGGAACCCTTCTTACTCCTCCTACTTGCATGTGACACTGGGCTTAGGATCTGCATAGGAAACACACACACAAGCACACACCTACCTTTGTTGCCTGCAGATGCCTCCTTGGCTGTCCCCAAACGGTATCAAACCAACACCCACGGGAAGCTGTAAGCATAGAGGACATGCCTGCACCCCATTGGACTTACCTGTGTGGGTTAAATCCGGGTTATTTGACAACCTATGGCGGTGATGGTTCTGCTCAGGCAGAGCAGTGCTGATGCTCCTCATAAAGCTGTCGCTGCTGTGAAGGTTCTAGGTGACATCACAAATCCCTATGGTTACATACACAACAAAGCTGGGTTGTTGTTGTTTACACTCTGCAAGGCCTGTGGAAGTGAGTGACATCATAGCACTGTAGTTCTGAGGGTTCAAGATGGATGCAACAATCTCCTGTTGCTTCTATGAAGGCCGTAATAGACGACATCACCAAACAGCTCCATAGTCACATACACAGCAAAGGAGAGATGTTGTTTACACCTAGTGATGTCAGTGGTATTGAGTGACATCACAGCACAGTGCTAAGGCTCCTGGGCCTGGACACAGCAGCGGCTGCAATATCTCAACGGAGAATACGTTTATATCTATGTGTGTGTGTGCGCATATATATATATATATATATATATATATATATATATATATATATATATTTCTCCGCCGAAATCACTTTTAAACCCATTTCCACCTTTTTTTCCCTTCTCTTCCTCTTACTTTTTTTTCACGTTTTTTTACGTTTTTCTCCTTTTCGCCTCTTTTCTGGGCGTATTATTCTTCTTTTTCTTCTTTTTTTTCGTCTAATGCATACCCCATCAGTGCAGCAATGCTTATTCAATACCGCCAGCAGATGGAGACACTGGGGGATAATTTTCTAAGGATTTATACTGATTTTTCCTGTCTGAATTTGTCGCACAGAAAGTTGCAGGCCAAATATGTGTGACATTTCTGCGACTTTAGCTTCTAGAGCATTTTTACAACATTATACATAGGTGCTGAATACATAAAAAGCGACTGTTCAGCGACAGACAAGTCGCATCGGCTGAAAGTAGGCCAGAATGTCAGTCCATGTTGGAGCAGGTTTAGATACAGTCTAAAGCATAGATCTCAAAGTCTGTGCACAGAATTTAGCAAGGGCCTCGCACCTTCTGATGCATCAGGTAGGTGCACAATAGCATAGCCTAACCCTCTGTACTTTGGTCTATATTGATGCGGGACATAGACAGCCAGCTGATGACCAATCCATTAGTGCAATGGATGGCTGGAAGCATTTGTCTTTGCCTTTGCAATACCACAGAAGCAATGCATGGTCAATGTACAGCAATGACACACCTGTGTGAACAGCCAGGAGACCCCCCCCCCCCCCCCCATGTTATGTTACATAGTTACATAGTTAGTACGGTCGAAAAAAGACATATGTCCATCACGTTCAACCAGGGAATTAAGGGGTAGGGGTGTGGCGCGATATTGGGGAAGGGATGAGATTTTATATTTCTTCATAAGCATTAATCTTATTTTGTCAATTAGGAACATTCAGCACCCACCCGCTATCAAGGCAGCTGCCTATCATGTCATGCCCTACCTGCACAGGTGTGCTGGCTACTCAAATGATCCAATTAAGGAGGCCATTTAGTCAGCAGCAGCAGAAGTCCTGTGCCTGGACGCTCCAACAGGGGCCAGACACAAGCAGAAGCAGAAGCAGCAGAAGCAGCAGCAGCACCACCTTTTGTTTTTTGGCTGCAGCAGCAGCAAGGCCCACAGGGCTGGCTAGCTGGCTAGCCAGCAAGCAGGTAGCAATGAAAGTAGGAATCTTTCTTTTTAACCCTGTAAGGGGGTGGTGCACTGTACCCGAAGATACTGCCATATCGGGTCAATGCATAGGGCGACGGAAGCAAGCTTCGAAATCGGCCCCCGTTCTCAAAAATCCATTTAATATATGGTCCCCAGATAGGGGACGTATCAGATATTAAACTGATAAGAACAGATACTACACTTGATCTTAGCCAAAAGGCCGAGAAGCGATAACCGTGAAAGGGGCGGGCCCAACAAGGTCCCCTTCATGGGCACTATCACTGCTTGCTGTCAGGGAGGCTGCCAGACAATTTTCCATGCACACTCTGGGCTGGGGGGCAGTCAACCACCAGTACACACAGCAGAACCTAAACCCATACCATTATTGCTAAGCAGCAAGACAGGGGCCCATTGCACTCCCACGGGGCCTTTTTAAATGCAATCCATAACCCGGATTTGCCAGGAACCCTTCTTACTCCTCCTACTTGCATGTGACACTGGGCTTAGGATCTGCATAGGAAACACACACACAAGCACACACCTACCTTTGTTGCCTGCAGATGCCTCCTTGGCTGTCCCCAAACGGTATCAAACCAACACCCACGGGAAGCTGTAAGCATAGAGGACATGCCTGCACCCCATTGGACTTACCTGTGTGGGTTAAATCCGGGTTATTTGACAACCTATGGCGGTGATGGTTCTGCTCAGGCAGAGCAGTGCTGATGCTCCTCATAAAGCTGTCGCTGCTGTGAAGGTTCTAGGTGACATCACAAATCCCTATGGTTACATACACAACAAAGCTGGGTTGTTGTTGTTTACACTCTGCAAGGCCTGTGGAAGTGAGTGACATCATAGCACTGTAGTTCTGAGGGTTCAAGATGGATGCAACAATCTCCTGTTGCTTCTATGAAGGCCGTAATAGACGACATCACCAAACAGCTCCATAGTCACATACACAGCAAAGGAGAGATGTTGTTTACACCTAGTGATGTCAGTGGTATTGAGTGACATCACAGCACAGTGCTAAGGCTCCTGGGCCTGGACACAGCAGCGGCTGCAATATCTCAACGGAGAATACGTTTATATCTATGTGTGTGTGTGCGCATATATATATATATATATATATATATATATATATATATATATATTTCTCCGCCGAGATCACTTTTAAACCCATTTCCACCTTTTTTTCCCTTCTCTTCCTCTTACTTTTTTTTCACGTTTTTTTACGTTTTTCTCCTTTTCGCCTCTTTTCTGGGCGTATTATTCTTCTTTTTCTTCTTTTTTTTCGTCTAATGCATACCCCATCAGTGCAGCAATGCTTATTCAATACCGCCAGCAGATGGAGACACTGGGGGATAATTTTCTAAGGATTTATACTGATTTTTCCTGTCTGAATTTGTCGCACAGAAAGTTGCAGGCCAAATATGTGTGACATTTCTGCGACTTTAGCTTCTAGAGCATTTTTACAACATTATACATAGGTGCTGAATACATAAAAAGCGACTGTTCAGCGACAGACAAGTCGCATCGGCTGAAAGTAGGCCAGAATGTCAGTCCATGTTGGAGCAGGTTTAGATACAGTCTAAAGCATAGATCTCAAAGTCTGTGCACAGAATTTAGCAAGGGCCTCGCACCTTCTGATGCATCAGGTAGGTGCACAATAGCATAGCCTAACCCTCTGTACTTTGGTCTATATTGATGCGGGACATAGACAGCCAGCTGATGACCAATCCATTAGTGCAATGGATGGCTGGAAGCATTTGTCTTTGCCTTTGCAATACCACAGAAGCAATGCATGGTCAATGTACAGCAATGACACACCTGTGTGAACAGCCAGGAGACCCCCCCCCCCCCCCCATGTTATGTTACATAGTTACATAGTTAGTACGGTCGAAAAAAGACATATGTCCATCACGTTCAACCAGGGAATTAAGGGGTAGGGGTGTGGCGCGATATTGGGGAAGGGATGAGATTTTATATTTCTTCATAAGCATTAATCTTATTTTGTCAATTAGGAACATTCAGCACCCACCCGCTATCAAGGCAGCTGCCTATCATGTCATGCCCTACCTGCACAGGTGTGCTGGCTACTCAAATGATCCAATTAAGGAGGCCATTTAGTCAGCAGCAGCAGAAGTCCTGTGCCTGGACGCTCCAACAGGGGCCAGACACAAGCAGAAGCAGAAGCAGCAGAAGCAGCAGCAGCACCACCTTTTGTTTTTTGGCTGCAGCAGCAGCAAGGCCCACAGGGCTGGCTAGCTGGCTAGCCAGCAAGCAGGTAGCAATGAAAGTAGGAATCTTTCTTTTTAACCCTGTAAGGGGGTGGTGCACTGTACCCGAAGATACTGCCATATCGGGTCAATGCATAGGGCGACGGAAGCAAGCTTCGAAATCGGCCCCCGTTCTCAAAAATCCATTTAATATATGGTCCCCAGATAGGGGACGTATCAGATATTAAACTGATAAGAACAGATACTACACTTGATCTTAGCCAAAAGGCCGAGAAGCGATAACCGTGAAAGGGGCGGGCCCAACAAGGTCCCCTTCATGGGCACTATCACTGCTTGCTGTCAGGGAGGCTGCCAGACAATTTTCCATGCACACTCTGGGCTGGGGGGCAGTCAACCACCAGTACACACAGCAGAACCTAAACCCATACCATTATTGCTAAGCAGCAAGACAGGGGCCCATTGCACTCCCACGGGGCCTTTTTAAATGCAATCCATAACCCGGATTTGCCAGGAACCCTTCTTACTCCTCCTACTTGCATGTGACACTGGGCTTAGGATCTGCATAGGAAACACACACACAAGCACACACCTACCTTTGTTGCCTGCAGATGCCTCCTTGGCTGTCCCCAAACGGTATCAAACCAACACCCACGGGAAGCTGTAAGCATAGAGGACATGCCTGCACCCCATTGGACTTACCTGTGTGGGTTAAATCCGGGTTATTTGACAACCTATGGCGGTGATGGTTCTGCTCAGGCAGAGCAGTGCTGATGCTCCTCATAAAGCTGTCGCTGCTGTGAAGGTTCTAGGTGACATCACAAATCCCTATGGTTACATACACAACAAAGCTGGGTTGTTGTTGTTTACACTCTGCAAGGCCTGTGGAAGTGAGTGACATCATAGCACTGTAGTTCTGAGGGTTCAAGATGGATGCAACAATCTCCTGTTGCTTCTATGAAGGCCGTAATAGACGACATCACCAAACAGCTCCATAGTCACATACACAGCAAAGGAGAGATGTTGTTTACACCTAGTGATGTCAGTGGTATTGAGTGACATCACAGCACAGTGCTAAGGCTCCTGGGCCTGGACACAGCAGCGGCTGCAATATCTCAACGGAGAATACGTTTATATCTATGTGTGTGTGTGCGCATATATATATATATATATATATATATATATATATATATATATATATTTCTCCGCCGAAATCACTTTTAAACCCATTTCCACCTTTTTTTCCCTTCTCTTCCTCTTACTTTTTTTTCACGTTTTTTTACGTTTTTCTCCTTTTCGCCTCTTTTCTGGGCGTATTATTCTTCTTTTTCTTCTTTTTTTTCGTCTAATGCATACCCCATCAGTGCAGCAATGCTTATTCAATACCGCCAGCAGATGGAGACACTGGGGGATAATTTTCTAAGGATTTATACTGATTTTTCCTGTCTGAATTTGTCGCACAGAAAGTTGCAGGCCAAATATGTGTGACATTTCTGCGACTTTAGCTTCTAGAGCATTTTTACAACATTATACATAGGTGCTGAATACATAAAAAGCGACTGTTCAGCGACAGACAAGTCGCATCGGCTGAAAGTAGGCCAGAATGTCAGTCCATGTTGGAGCAGGTTTAGATACAGTCTAAAGCATAGATCTCAAAGTCTGTGCACAGAATTTAGCAAGGGCCTCGCACCTTCTGATGCATCAGGTAGGTGCACAATAGCATAGCCTAACCCTCTGTACTTTGGTCTATATTGATGCGGGACATAGACAGCCAGCTGATGACCAATCCATTAGTGCAATGGATGGCTGGAAGCATTTGTCTTTGCCTTTGCAATACCACAGAAGCAATGCATGGTCAATGTACAGCAATGACACACCTGTGTGAACAGCCAGGAGACCCCCCCCCCCCCCCATGTTATGTTACATAGTTACATAGTTAGTACGGTCGAAAAAAGACATATGTCCATCACGTTCAACCAGGGAATTAAGGGGTAGGGGTGTGGCGCGATATTGGGGAAGGGATGAGATTTTATATTTCTTCATAAGCATTAATCTTATTTTGTCAATTAGGAACATTCAGCACCCACCCGCTATCAAGGCAGCTGCCTATCATGTCATGCCCTACCTGCACAGGTGTGCTGGCTACTCAAATGATCCAATTAAGGAGGCCATTTAGTCAGCAGCAGCAGAAGTCCTGTGCCTGGACGCTCCAACAGGGGCCAGACACAAGCAGAAGCAGAAGCAGCAGAAGCAGCAGCAGCACCACCTTTTGTTTTTTGGCTGCAGCAGCAGCAAGGCCCACAGGGCTGGCTAGCTGGCTAGCCAGCAAGCAGGTAGCAATGAAAGTAGGAATCTTTCTTTTTAACCCTGTAAGGGGGTGGTGCACTGTACCCGAAGATACTGCCATATCGGGTCAATGCATAGGGCGACGGAAGCAAGCTTCGAAATCGGCCCCCGTTCTCAAAAATCCATTTAATATATGGTCCCCAGATAGGGGACGTATCAGATATTAAACTGATAAGAACAGATTTTTTTTTTTTTTTTTTTTTTTTTTTTTTTTTTCTTCTTTTTTTTTTTTTTTTTTTTTTTTTCCTCAGTTACAGACTATTGTTTGGACGATCATCAGGTCACCTACCAAGACTCGTCACTTAAAACAATATCTGAAAAAACATCATGCGGAAAAAACTAACTAAGGGAACCGAGTGCCAAGAAAAAGTGACCAAACAACAAAACAAAAAAACATGTCAAAAACAATCACAGAAATTGGTCAAAAACTTACAGCTTTCTCCTTTACGTACTTCTTATAAATTCTTCCATCGTGTATGCATCCAGATTTCCTCCGCTTCTTCTTCACCAATTCTCTTTTTGTCCAGTAGAAAGATAGTAAAAATCCTTCCTAAAAACAATCTTTTCAATTCCCTCGGAGAAATAACAACATTTTTAAAAACAAGCAAATTGCGTGAGTCCCATAAAACCTCTTTAAAAACAGAAAAAAGAATCCAATTAGTACGTGTATCTTCCTTTTTACTAAGATCTTGACCAATAAAAACTTTCTCAAAAGAAAAACTGTTATATCCAGTGAGTTGGATTAAAAACCTCTTTAAAAACATAAAAAATTCTTTTGCATAAAAACAGTCCCAATAAAGGTGCACTAAGTCTTCTCTACCTCCACAACCCTCTCTTGGGCATCTGTCACTTATTCTCAAACCTCTTCCATTTAAAAAAGATCGGGTTGGGAGGCAGCCATGAAAGGACATCCAACTAACGTCTTTTTGTCTGTTTGATAGTCCAATAACTTTAAAAAACTTCCAAATCTTCACAGACTGAGCATTAGTGCAGAATGGTACTTCATATAATCTCTCATTTTTCCTTATTTCCTGTTCTATTTTCTTTTTATCAGGTTCACCTAAAGAGCTCAAACCAAATTGATCATTGAAAGACCTGAGGAGCACATAGAAGGTAGGTATCACATGTGCTATGGGTCTCCTCAAATCCCTCTCACACCAGCCCCATTTGGAAAACAACCATCCTGCAAGGTATTTACTCATGTCTGCCGCCCTATTATTGCACTGTATCAATTTAAAAATTAAAAGAAAATAGTGCACCTTTAAAAACAGATCAATGTTTGGAAAGTTATATCCGCCCAAATTCATACTCTTCATCACTTCTTCTCTTTTCATTTTCTCCATCTTAGACCCCCAGAAGAACACAAAAAGCTTCCTTGTAACTCTCCTAGTCCATAACTTCCCTGGAGGAAGCACCATAGCCGTATACAAGAGAAGCGGTAGGATTACAGACTTAATGATAAGAACTTTCCCTTTAAGTGACAAGTTCCTTAACCTCCAGAAGGATAGCTTCTTTTCAATTTTACTGTCCAAAGTCTCATAACTTTTCTTTCCTTTGAGGTCTTTGTCAAATATCACTCCTAGCACTTCAATGTCTTCTTTTTCCTTAACACCATCCACTACTATATTCTCTTGGTTCCCAAAACTGCATAATTGGCACTTCCCCCAGTTCACATTCATCCCAGCCACACAACAAAAAATCCTCACATGCAAATTTACTCTGTTGAGATCTGCTTGGGATGTACAAGCAAAAACCACATCGTCCATATAACTTAAAACCTTTAACTTACTACCATCACTACCTGGAATAAAAACACCACTCACACATTTATCTTTCTGCACATTCTTCAACAGGCCCTCTATAACGCATATAAACAGAATTGGGGAGAGTGGGCATCCCTGTCTGACTCCAGACAAGACATTAAAAGCAGGCCCCACATGCCCATTTACTAAAATCTGACTTGTCACCCCATGATAAAAACTCATAATAACAGATAATAACTTTTCTGGAATACCTAAGTGTTTCAAAGCAATGAACATAAAATCATGTGCAACCTTATCATAAGCCTTTTCGAAATCTATGGACTCAACAAACAGTGCATTCTTGTTAAAGTTACTGTAATAAATAGAGTCTCTTAAAAGCAATAAATTATCTGTTATTTTTCTTTTCGGTACTGCACAAACTTGGTATTCTCCCACAAGGTGGTCCACTACATCACTCAGTCTATTAGCCACAATCTTAGCAATTATCTTGTAGTCACAATTTAATAAAGTTATAGGTCTCCAATTTTTAAGATCTCTGCCATCACCTTTTTTATGAATTAATGTTATGACCCCTTTCTTCATAGATTCAGCTAAAACACCTGAGTTAAAAACATATTGCACCACCCGTGTAAACTCTTTACTTAAAATATTCCAGAACGTGGAATAAAACTCAGCGGGGAGACCATCACAGCCTGGTGTCTTCCCTTTGGCCATCTTATCCAGGGCCTGCTTGATCTCCCCTTCACTAACATCATCAATTAAAAAATCTACTTTTTCAACAGGAACATTATTCTCCAAAATATTACAATAATCATTCATCTCCGTCTCACTGGCTCTGCTCTTATTACTAAAGAGTGTCTCATAAAATCTGCCAATCTCCTTCACCATCTCCTCTCCAAAAACTTCCCCCGTAGGGGTAAAAACAGATTTAAAAACACCTTTAGCATTAAAACATTTTTTAAAGAAATACCGTGTACACTGCTCATTTTCTTCTAGGTGCTGCACTTTAGACTTATATACAATATTCCTTCCCTTTTCCAACAACCTTTTTTTCATCTCCCCCTTCACCTTAACAATCTCATCCTCCACCTCCACACCAACACGTTTAAACTTATAGAGAGTCTCTAACCGGGATACAAGCCTTTCATCACTCCTCCTCTTCTCTTGTGCTCTCTTTATGCAAAACATCTTAAAGAAATTAGAAAACTCACCTTTAGCCCATTCCCACCACACTAAGACATTACTAAAATCAGGTTGTTTAGAAACACAGGATAAAAACACATGATTAAAACCAGCCATTACTTCCTCATCTTCCAATAGACTTACATTTAATTTCCAGAGCCCCCTCCCAAAATGAAGGGACTCTGTGACACTTATCTCAGCCGACACCATCTTGTGGTCTGAGAAAGTTGACATCATTTGATTGCACCGGACCACCTTAATCCCATCAGAGACCAGGATGTAATCGATCCGGGATTTACAGCGGCCACTATCTGATATGTACGTATATCTTTCATCAGTGCTAACCATCAGTCCAACATCAGTAAAATGCAAGTCTTGAATAATTTGATTTAAAACATTGGAAGTAATATCAGTTCTAACCTCAGCAGAGCTCTCACGATCATTGACGGATCTAATGCAGTTAAAATCGCCAACAATAATAGTATCTTCACGACCAGGGATAAAAAACTTAAGGGACTCTAAAAAAGACAAACGCGCTTGTTTTTCTGCTGGAGCATACACATTAAAAATTCTCATCCTCTGGCCCAAAACCTCAAAAATTAAAACCATACAACGACCAGGTACTAAAATTTGGCAATTTAAAACTTTAATGTCCCTGTTTCGCAATAAAATCCCCACACCTTCATTTTTGTTTTCTGCACATGTGGACCAGAAGGACTGCCCACACTTCCACTCATTTGCATAAGGTGCTGACTTTATTGCACACTCCTGTAAACATATCACATCACTTCTAACATTCTCAAGAATATCAAAAATTGCAGCTCTCCTAATTTCAGACTCAATACTTCTTACATTAATAGTTGTTACAACCAAAGTCATAATAACTAGGAAAAGAAAACCAAATGCTTTAAAATCCATCTTAACTTAGAAATTAACATTTTGGCCTTCAACTTTCCTATGTAAACTTGCAAAACAATCAGGCGACCCTATGTTAGAGTCCCTGTCTATTTCATTATCACTACCAAGAACAAGGGATTCCTGATCCTCAGACCAGCTCCCTGTCTTACACCTTTTATTCACAACCTGCACATCCTCATCTTCCTCCTCCTCTTCTTCCTTACTGCGAGAAACTCTCTGACCAGGTGTTAGAGATCTCTGAGATGACCCAACAACTTCCATTCCCTCCTCCTCCCCCACAATTGGGTTTGGACATTCAATATCATCCATAGCCTCTTCACTAGAAAGAACATCACCATACACTGTCTCAATTTTCTCCACCACTTTCACTTTTTTTGCTTTTTTCTTTTTCACCAAGGTAAATTCACCTCCCACACCTGTCTCCTCACCAGTCACAGCAGTGGAAACACCCTCCTCCCCTGACCTCTCCTGAGTGCTAATGTGCTCCACTATCACAGAACTTTCCTCAGCCACCTGTGCCACATTAACACTCACACTCACACTCTCACCAACTCCAGGAACAAACCTCCCTCCCCCTTTTTCTCTTTGTTCTCCTCTATTCCCAGCTGCATCAGCATAACTTCTTTTCTTTTTATACCACATATCACAGCCTCTTGCCAAATGTTCCTCACTTCCACAGATATCACATGTCTTCTTCTCTGTACAGATACTTGCTTCATGACCAGTTTTCCCACAATTTCTGCAACATTCTCCTTTCTCAGGGCAATAATCCTGCACATGGCCATAGGCATGGCACTTTCTACAATATTGCAACTGGCCTTCATAAAAGCAGAAACCTCTCTCTCCTCCGATAGAAAACACCTGTGGTATGCTCTTCCTTCCATCTTGCATTCCTTCATCTTTTTTAAATTTTACAATAAACTTTCTCTTACAATTAAAGTACCCAAACTTGTTCTTAAGTCTTCCTATAAATTTCACTTCCTCGCAATACCGGAACAAAAAGTTTGTAACCATTTCATCAGAAACCTTAGGATTATACATGTGGACAATTACTACCTTTGTTGTATTCATAAATAACGGTTCCACTTTAATCTTCTTCATTATAGCAGGCTCACTTTTCCTCTTCATTTCTTCAAGATCCATATAGACTCTCTGGCAAATCTCAGAACCACAAAAAGTAATATCATAAATTCCTTGCCTAGGAAAATCCTGTATAGCCAATACATTCCATACCTGTAGGTAATCAAGCTTGCGAAGAATCTCCACAACGATTTGGTCAAGTCCGATCGTCCCCCGGTGCTCGCCAGGAACGTAGATCCGCACCGTGTCCTCAAGTCCACGCGCCTTCTCGCTCATTTTTGCAGGTAAAACCCACGATCGCAGCTCAGCAACAATCCAGGGCCCCCCGTAAAGAGGGCCCCGATCACCACTCCTTTCAACCCAAACCACGCACAGAAATCCACACGTGATCTTAGCCAAAAGGCCGAGAAGCGATAACCGTGAAAGGGGCGGGCCCAACAAGGTCCCCTTCATGGGCACTATCACTGCTTGCTGTCAGGGAGGCTGCCAGACAATTTTCCATGCACACTCTGGGCTGGGGGGCAGTCAACCACCAGTACACACAGCAGAACCTAAACCCATACCATTATTGCTAAGCAGCAAGACAGGGGCCCATTGCACTCCCACGGGGCCTTTTTAAATGCAATCCATAACCCGGATTTGCCAGGAACCCTTCTTACTCCTCCTACTTGCATGTGACACTGGGCTTAGGATCTGCATAGGAAACACACACACAAGCACACACCTACCTTTGTTGCCTGCAGATGCCTCCTTGGCTGTCCCCAAACGGTATCAAACCAACACCCACGGGAAGCTGTAAGCATAGAGGACATGCCTGCACCCCATTGGACTTACCTGTGTGGGTTAAATCCGGGTTATTTGACAACCTATGGCGGTGATGGTTCTGCTCAGGCAGAGCAGTGCTGATGCTCCTCATAAAGCTGTCGCTGCTGTGAAGGTTCTAGGTGACATCACAAATCCCTATGGTTACATACACAACAAAGCTGGGTTGTTGTTGTTTACACTCTGCAAGGCCTGTGGAAGTGAGTGACATCATAGCACTGTAGTTCTGAGGGTTCAAGATGGATGCAACAATCTCCTGTTGCTTCTATGAAGGCCGTAATAGACGACATCACCAAACAGCTCCATAGTCACATACACAGCAAAGGAGAGATGTTGTTTACACCTAGTGATGTCAGTGGTATTGAGTGACATCACAGCACAGTGCTAAGGCTCCTGGGCCTGGACACAGCAGCGGCTGCAATATCTCAACGGAGAATACGTTTATATCTATGTGTGTGTGTGCGCATATATATATATATATATATATATATATATATATATATATATATATTTCTCCGCCGAAATCACTTTTAAACCCATTTCCACCTTTTTTTCCCTTCTCTTCCTCTTACTTTTTTTTCACGTTTTTTTACGTTTTTCTCCTTTTCGCCTCTTTTCTGGGCGTATTATTCTTCTTTTTCTTCTTTTTTTTCGTCTAATGCATACCCCATCAGTGCAGCAATGCTTATTCAATACCGCCAGCAGATGGAGACACTGGGGGATAATTTTCTAAGGATTTATACTGATTTTTCCTGTCTGAATTTGTCGCACAGAAAGTTGCAGGCCAAATATGTGTGACATTTCTGCGACTTTAGCTTCTAGAGCATTTTTACAACATTATACATAGGTGCTGAATACATAAAAAGCGACTGTTCAGCGACAGACAAGTCGCATCGGCTGAAAGTAGGCCAGAATGTCAGTCCATGTTGGAGCAGGTTTAGATACAGTCTAAAGCATAGATCTCAAAGTCTGTGCACAGAATTTAGCAAGGGCCTCGCACCTTCTGATGCATCAGGTAGGTGCACAATAGCATAGCCTAACCCTCTGTACTTTGGTCTATATTGATGCGGGACATAGACAGCCAGCTGATGACCAATCCATTAGTGCAATGGATGGCTGGAAGCATTTGTCTTTGCCTTTGCAATACCACAGAAGCAATGCATGGTCAATGTACAGCAATGACACACCTGTGTGAACAGCCAGGAGACCCCCCCCCCCCCCCCCCCCCATGTTATGTTACATAGTTACATAGTTAGTACGGTCGAAAAAAGACATATGTCCATCACGTTCAACCAGGGAATTAAGGGGTAGGGGTGTGGCGCGATATTGGGGAAGGGATGAGATTTTATATTTCTTCATAAGCATTAATCTTATTTTGTCAATTAGGAACATTCAGCACCCACCCGCTATCAAGGCAGCTGCCTATCATGTCATGCCCTACCTGCACAGGTGTGCTGGCTACTCAAATGATCCAATTAAGGAGGCCATTTAGTCAGCAGCAGCAGAAGTCCTGTGCCTGGACGCTCCAACAGGGGCCAGACACAAGCAGAAGCAGAAGCAGCAGAAGCAGCAGCAGCACCACCTTTTGTTTTTTGGCTGCAGCAGCAGCAAGGCCCACAGGGCTGGCTAGCTGGCTAGCCAGCAAGCAGGTAGCAATGAAAGTAGGAATCTTTCTTTTTAACCCTGTAAGGGGGTGGTGCACTGTACCCGAAGATACTGCCATATCGGGTCAATGCATAGGGCGACGGAAGCAAGCTTCGAAATCGGCCCCCGTTCTCAAAAATCCATTTAATATATGGTCCCCAGATAGGGGACGTATCAGATATTAAACTGATAAGAACAGATACTACACTTGATCTTAGCCAAAAGGCCGAGAAGCGATAACCGTGAAAGGGGCGGGCCCAACAAGGTCCCCTTCATGGGCACTATCACTGCTTGCTGTCAGGGAGGCTGCCAGACAATTTTCCATGCACACTCTGGGCTGGGGGGCAGTCAACCACCAGTACACACAGCAGAACCTAAACCCATACCATTATTGCTAAGCAGCAAGACAGGGGCCCATTGCACTCCCACGGGGCCTTTTTAAATGCAATCCATAACCCGGATTTGCCAGGAACCCTTCTTACTCCTCCTACTTGCATGTGACACTGGGCTTAGGATCTGCATAGGAAACACACACACAAGCACACACCTACCTTTGTTGCCTGCAGATGCCTCCTTGGCTGTCCCCAAACGGTATCAAACCAACACCCACGGGAAGCTGTAAGCATAGAGGACATGCCTGCACCCCATTGGACTTACCTGTGTGGGTTAAATCCGGGTTATTTGACAACCTATGGCGGTGATGGTTCTGCTCAGGCAGAGCAGTGCTGATGCTCCTCATAAAGCTGTCGCTGCTGTGAAGGTTCTAGGTGACATCACAAATCCCTATGGTTACATACACAACAAAGCTGGGTTGTTGTTGTTTACACTCTGCAAGGCCTGTGGAAGTGAGTGACATCATAGCACTGTAGTTCTGAGGGTTCAAGATGGATGCAACAATCTCCTGTTGCTTCTATGAAGGCCATAATAGACGACATCACCAAACAGCTCCATAGTCACATACACAGCAAAGGAGAGATGTTGTTTACACCTAGTGATGTCAGTGGTATTGAGTGACATCACAGCACAGTGCTAAGGCTCCTGGGCCTGGACACAGCAGCGGCTGCAATATCTCAACGGAGAATACGTTTATATCTATGTGTGTGTGTGCGCATATATATATATATATATATATATATATATATATATATATATATATATTTCTCCGCCGAAATCACTTTTAAACCCATTTCCACCTTTTTTTCCCTTCTCTGCCTCTTACTTTTTTTTCACGTTTTTTTACGTTTTTCTCCTTTTCGCCTCTTTTCTGGGCGTATTATTCTTCTTTTTCTTCTTTTTTTTCGTCTAATGCATACCCCATCAGTGCAGCAATGCTTATTCAATACCGCCAGCAGATGGAGACACTGGGGGATAATTTTCTAAGGATTTATACTGATTTTTCCTGTCTGAATTTGTCGCACAGAAAGTTGCAGGCCAAATATGTGTGACATTTCTGCGACTTTAGCTTCTAGAGCATTTTTACAACATTATACATAGGTGCTGAATACATAAAAAGCGACTGTTCAGCGACAGACAAGTCGCATCGGCTGAAAGTAGGCCAGAATGTCAGTCCATGTTGGAGCAGGTTTAGATACAGTCTAAAGCATAGATCTCAAAGTCTGTGCACAGAATTTAGCAAGGGCCTCGCACCTTCTGATGCATCAGGTAGGTGCACAATAGCATAGCCTAACCCTCTGTACTTTGGTCTATATTGATGCGGGACATAGACAGCCAGCTGATGACCAATCCATTAGTGCAATGGATGGCTGGAAGCATTTGTCTTTGCCTTTGCAATACCACAGAAGCAATGCATGGTCAATGTACAGCAATGACACACCTGTGTGAACAGCCAGGAGACCCCCCCCCCCCCCCCATGTTATGTTACATAGTTACATAGTTAGTACGGTCGAAAAAAGACATATGTCCATCACGTTCAACCAGGGAATTAAGGGGTAGGGGTGTGGCGCGATATTGGGGAAGGGATGAGATTTTATATTTTTTCATAAGCATTAATCTTATTTTGTCAATTAGGAACATTCAGCACCCACCCGCTATCAAGGCAGCTGCCTATCATGTCATGCCCTACCTGCACAGGTGTGCTGGCTACTCAAATGATCCAATTAAGGAGGCCATTTAGTCAGCAGCAGCAGAAGTCCTGTGCCTGGACGCTCCAACAGGGGCCAGACACAAGCAGAAGCAGAAGCAGCAGAAGCAGCAGCAGCACCACCTTTTGTTTTTTGG
Source organism: Hyla sarda (assembly GCF_029499605.1). Taxonomy (NCBI): domain Eukaryota; kingdom Metazoa; phylum Chordata; class Amphibia; order Anura; family Hylidae; genus Hyla; species Hyla sarda. Next base: position 54,020 of record NW_026607666.1, read on the forward strand.
CTGCAGCAGCAGCAAGGCCCACAGGGCTGGCTAGCTGGCTAGCCAGCAAGCAGGTAGCAATGAAAGTAGGAATCTTTCTTTTTAACCCTGTAAGGGGGTGGTGCACTGTACCCGAAGATACTGCCATATCGGGTCAATGCATAGGGCGACGGAAGCAAGCTTCGAAATCGGCCCCCGTTCTCAAAAATCCATTTAATATATGGTCCCCAGATAGGGGACGTATCAGATATTAAACTGATAAGAACAGATACTACACTTGATCTTAGCCAAAAGGCCGAGAAGCGATAACCGTGAAAGGGGCGGGCCCAACAAGGTCCCCTTCATGGGCACTATCACTGCTTGCTGTCAGGGAGGCTGCCAGACAATTTTCCATGCACACTCTGGGCTGGGGGGCAGTCAACCACCAGTACACACAGCAGAACCTAAACCCATACCATTATTGCTAAGCAGCAAGACAGGGGCCCATTGCACTCCCACGGGGCCTTTTTAAATGCAATCCATAACCCGGATTTGCCAGGAACCCTTCTTACTCCTCCTACTTGCATGTGACACTGGGCTTAGGATCTGCATAGGAAACACACACACAAGCACACACCTACCTTTGTTGCCTGCAGATGCCTCCTTGGCTGTCCCCAAACGGTATCAAACCAACACCCACGGGAAGCTGTAAGCATAGAGGACATGCCTGCACCCCATTGGACTTACCTGTGTGGGTTAAATCCGGGTTATTTGACAACCTATGGCGGTGATGGTTCTGCTCAGGCAGAGCAGTGCTGATGCTCCTCATAAAGCTGTCGCTGCTGTGAAGGTTCTAGGTGACATCACAAATCCCTATGGTTACATACACAACAAAGCTGGGTTGTTGTTGTTTACACTCTGCAAGGCCTGTGGAAGTGAGTGACATCATAGCACTGTAGTTCTGAGGGTTCAAGATGGATGCAACAATCTCCTGTTGCTTCTATGAAGGCCGTAATAGACGACATCACCAAACAGCTCCATAGTCACATACACAGCAAAGGAGAGATGTTGTTTACACCTAGTGATGTCAGTGGTATTGAGTGACATCACAGCACAGTGCTAAGGCTCCTGGGCCTGGACACAGCAGCGGCTGCAATATCTCAACGGAGAATACGTTTATATCTATGTGTGTGTGTGCGCATATATATATATATATATATATATATATATATATATATATATATTTCTCCGCCGAAATCACTTTTAAACCCATTTCCACCTTTTTTTCCCTTCTCTTCCTCTTACTTTTTTTTCACGTTTTTTTACGTTTTTCTCCTTTTCGCCTCTTTTCTGGGCGTATTATTCTTCTTTTTCTTCTTTTTTTTCGTCTAATGCATACCCCATCAGTGCAGCAATGCTTATTCAATACCGCCAGCAGATGGAGACACTGGGGGATAATTTTCTAAGGATTTATACTGATTTTTCCTGTCTGAATTTGTCGCACAGAAAGTTGCAGGCCAAATATGTGTGACATTTCTGCGACTTTAGCTTCTAGAGCATTTTTACAACATTATACATAGGTGCTGAATACATAAAAAGCGACTGTTCAGCGACAGACAAGTCGCATCGGCTGAAAGTAGGCCAGAATGTCAGTCCATGTTGGAGCAGGTTTAGATACAGTCTAAAGCATAGATCTCAAAGTCTGTGCACAGAATTTAGCAAGGGCCTCGCACCTTCTGATGCATCAGGTAGGTGCACAATAGCATAGCCTAACCCTCTGTACTTTGGTCTATATTGATGCGGGACATAGACAGCCAGCTGATGACCAATCCATTAGTGCAATGGATGGCTGGAAGCATTTGTCTTTGCCTTTGCAATACCACAGAAGCAATGCATGGTCAATGTACAGCAATGACACACCTGTGTGAACAGCCAGGAGACCCCCCCCCCCCCCCCCCATGTTATGTTACATAGTTACATAGTTAGTACGGTCGAAAAAAGACATATGTCCATCACGTTCAACCAGGGAATTAAGGGGTAGGGGTGTGGCGCGATATTGGGGAAGGGATGAGATTTTATATTTCTTCATAAGCATTAATCTTATTTTGTCAATTAGGAACATTCAGCACCCACCCGCTATCAAGGCAGCTGCCTATCATGTCATGCCCTACCTGCACAGGTGTGCTGGCTACTCAAATGATCCAATTAAGGAGGCCATTTAGTCAGCAGCAGCAGAAGTCCTGTGCCTGGACGCTCCAACAGGGGCCAGACACAAGCAGAAGCAGAAGCAGCAGAAGCAGCAGCAGCACCACCTTTTGTTTTTTGGCTGCAGCAGCAGCAAGGCCCACAGGGCTGGCTAGCTGGCTAGCCAGCAAGCAGGTAGCAATGAAAGTAGGAATCTTTCTTTTTAACCCTGTAAGGGGGTGGTGCACTGTACCCGAAGATACTGCCATATCGGGTCAATGCATAGGGCGACGGAAGCAAGCTTCGAAATCGGCCCCCGTTCTCAAAAATCCATTTAATATATGGTCCCCAGATAGGGGACGTATCAGATATTAAACTGATAAGAACAGATACTACACTTGATCTTAGCCAAAAGGCCGAGAAGCGATAACCGTGAAAGGGGCGGGCCCAACAAGGTCCCCTTCATGGGCACTATCACTGCTTGCTGTCAGGGAGGCTGCCAGACAATTTTCCATGCACACTCTGGGCTGGGGGGCAGTCAACCACCAGTACACACAGCAGAACCTAAACCCATACCATTATTGCTAAGCAGCAAGACAGGGGCCCATTGCACTCCCACGGGGCCTTTTTAAATGCAATCCATAACCCGGATTTGCCAGGAACCCTTCTTACTCCTCCTACTTGCATGTGACACTGGGCTTAGGATCTGCATAGGAAACACACACACAAGCACACACCTACCTTTGTTGCCTGCAGATGCCTCCTTGGCTGTCCCCAAACGGTATCAAACCAACACCCACGGGAAGCTGTAAGCATAGAGGACATGCCTGCACCCCATTGGACTTACCTGTGTGGGTTAAATCCGGGTTATTTGACAACCTATGGCGGTGATGGTTCTGCTCAGGCAGAGCAGTGCTGATGCTCCTCATAAAGCTGTCGCTGCTGTGAAGGTTCTAGGTGACATCACAAATCCCTATGGTTACATACACAACAAAGCTGGGTTGTTGTTGTTTACACTCTGCAAGGCCTGTGGAAGTGAGTGACATCATAGCACTGTAGTTCTGAGGGTTCAAGATGGATGCAACAATCTCCTGTTGCTTCTATGAAGGCCGTAATAGACGACATCACCAAACAGCTCCATAGTCACATACACAGCAAAGGAGAGATGTTGTTTACACCTAGTGATGTCAGTGGTATTGAGTGACATCACAGCACAGTGCTAAGGCTCCTGGGCCTGGACACAGCAGCGGCTGCAATATCTCAACGGAGAATACGTTTATATCTATGTGTGTGTGTGCGCATATATATATATATATATATATATATATATATATATATATATATATATATATATATATATATTCTCCGCCGAAATCACTTTTAAACCCATTTCCACCTTTTTTTCCCTTCTCTTCCTCTTACTTTTTTTTCACGTTTTTTTACGTTTTTCTCCTTTTCGCCTCTTTTCTGGGCGTATTATTCTTCTTTTTCTTCTTTTTTTTCGTCTAATGCATACCCCATCAGTGCAGCAATGCTTATTCAATACCGCCAGCAGATGGAGACACTGGGGGATAATTTTCTAAGGATTTATACTGATTTTTCCTGTCTGAATTTGTCGCACAGAAAGTTGCAGGCCAAATATGTGTGACATTTCTGCGACTTTAGCTTCTAGAGCATTTTTACAACATTATACATAGGTGCTGAATACATAAAAAGCGACTGTTCAGCGACAGACAAGTCGCATCGGCTGAAAGTAGGCCAGAATGTCAGTCCATGTTGGAGCAGGTTTAGATACAGTCTAAAGCATAGATCTCAAAGTCTGTGCACAGAATTTAGCAAGGGCCTCGCACCTTCTGATGCATCAGGTAGGTGCACAATAGCATAGCCTAACCCTCTGTACTTTGGTCTATATTGATGCGGGACATAGACAGCCAGCTGATGACCAATCCATTAGTGCAATGGATGGCTGGAAGCATTTGTCTTTGCCCTTGCAATACCACAGAAGCAATGCATGGTCAATGTACAGCAATGACACACCTGTGTGAACAGCCAGGAGACCCCCCCCCATGTTATGTTACATAGTTACATAGTTAGTACGGTCGAAAAAAGACATATGTCCATCACGTTCAACCAGGGAATTAAGGGGTAGGGGTGTGGCGCGATATTGGGGAAGGGATGAGATTTTATATTTCTTCATAAGCATTAATCTTATTTTGTCAATTAGGAACATTCAGCACCCACCCGCTATCAAGGCAGCTGCCTATCATGTCATGCCCTACCTGCACAGGTGTGCTGGCTACTCAAATGATCCAATTAAGGAGGCCATTTAGTCAGCAGCAGCAGAAGTCCTGTGCCTGGACGCTCCAACAGGGGCCAGACACAAGCAGAAGCAGAAGCAGCAGAAGCAGCAGCAGCACCACCTTTTGTTTTTTGGCTGCAGCAGCAGCAAGGCCCACAGGGCTGGCTAGCTGGCTAGCCAGCAAGCAGGTAGCAATGAAAGTAGGAATCTTTCTTTTTAACCCTGTAACGGGGTGGTGCACTGTACCCGAAGATACTGCCATATCGGGTCAATGCATAGGGCGACGGAAGCAAGCTTCGAAATCGGCCCCCGTTCTCAAAAATCCATTTAATATATGGTCCCCAGATAGGGGACGTATCAGATATTAAACTGATAAGAACAGATACTACACTTGATCTTAGCCAAAAGGCCGAGAAGCGATAACCGTGAAAGGGGCGGGCCCAACAAGGTCCCCTTCATGGGCACTATCACTGCTTGCTGTCAGGGAGGCTGCCAGACAATTTTCCATGCACACTCTGGGCTGGGGGGCAGTCAACCACCAGTACACACAGCAGAACCTAAACCCATACCATTATTGCTAAGCAGCAAGACAGGGGCCCATTGCACTCCCACGGGGCCTTTTTAAATGCAATCCATAACCCGGATTTGCCAGGAACCCTTCTTACTCCTCCTACTTGCATGTGACACTGGGCTTAGGATCTGCATAGGAAACACACACACAAGCACACACCTACCTTTGTTGCCTGCAGATGCCTCCTTGGCTGTCCCCAAACGGTATCAAACCAACACCCACGGGAAGCTGTAAGCATAGAGGACATGCCTGCACCCCATTGGACTTACCTGTGTGGGTTAAATCCGGGTTATTTGACAACCTATGGCGGTGATGGTTCTGCTCAGGCAGAGCAGTGCTGATGCTCCTCATAAAGCTGTCGCTGCTGTGAAGGTTCTAGGTGACATCACAAATCCCTATGGTTACATACACAACAAAGCTGGGTTGTTGTTGTTTACACTCTGCAAGGCCTGTGGAAGTGAGTGACATCATAGCACTGTAGTTCTGAGGGTTCAAGATGGATGCAACAATCTCCTGTTGCTTCTATGAAGGCCGTAATAGACGACATCACCAAACAGCTCCATAGTCACATACACAGCAAAGGAGAGATGTTGTTTACACCTAGTGATGTCAGTGGTATTGAGTGACATCACAGCACAGTGCTAAGGCTCCTGGGCCTGGACACAGCAGCGGCTGCAATATCTCAACGGAGAATACGTTTATATCTATGTGTGTGTGTGCGCATATATATATATATATATATATATATATATATATATATATATATATATATATATATTTCTCCGCCGAAATCACTTTTAAACCCATTTCCACCTTTTTTTCCCTTCTCTTCCTCTTACTTTTTTTTCACGTTTTTTTACGTTTTTCTCCTTTTCGCCTCTTTTCTGGGCGTATTATTCTTCTTTTTCTTCTTTTTTTTCGTCTAATGCATACCCCATCAGTGCAGCAATGCTTATTCAATACCGCCAGCAGATGGAGACACTGGGGGATAATTTTCTAAGGATTTATACTGATTTTTCCTGTCTGAATTTGTCGCACAGAAAGTTGCAGGCCAAATATGTGTGACATTTCTGCGACTTTAGCTTCTAGAGCATTTTTACAACATTATACATAGGTGCTGAATACATAAAAAGCGACTGTTCAGCGACAGACAAGTCGCATCGGCTGAAAGTAGGCCAGAATGTCAGTCCATGTTGGAGCAGGTTTAGATACAGTCTAAAGCATAGATCTCAAAGTCTGTGCACAGAATTTAGCAAGGGCCTCGCACCTTCTGATGCATCAGGTAGGTGCACAATAGCATAGCCTAACCCTCTGTACTTTGGTCTATATTGATGCGGGACATAGACAGCCAGCTGATGACCAATCCATTAGTGCAATGGATGGCTGGAAGCATTTGTCTTTGCCTTTGCAATACCACAGAAGCAATGCATGGTCAATGTACAGCAATGACACACCTGTGTGAACAGCCAGGAGACCCCCCCCCCCCCCCCCCCCATGTTATGTTACATAGTTACATAGTTAGTACGGTCGAAAAAAGACATATGTCCATCACGTTCAACCAGGGAATTAAGGGGTAGGGGTGTGGCGCGATATTGGGGAAGGGATGAGATTTTATATTTCTTCATAAGCATTAATCTTATTTTGTCAATTAGGAACATTCAGCACCCACCCGCTATCAAGGCAGCTGCCTATCATGTCATGCCCTACCTGCACAGGTGTGCTGGCTACTCAAATGATCCAATTAAGGAGGCCATTTAGTCAGCAGCAGCAGAAGTCCTGTGCCTGGACGCTCCAACAGGGGCCAGACACAAGCAGAAGCAGAAGCAGCAGAAGCAGCAGCAGCACCACCTTTTGTTTTTTGGCTGCAGCAGCAGCAAGGCCCACAGGGCTGGCTAGCTGGCTAGCCAGCAAGCAGGTAGCAATGAAAGTAGGAATCTTTCTTTTTAACCCTGTAAGGGGGTGGTGCACTGTACCCGAAGATACTGCCATATCGGGTCAATGCATAGGGCGACGGAAGCAAGCTTCGAAATCGGCCCCCGTTCTCAAAAATCCATTTAATATATGGTCCCCAGATAGGGGACGTATCAGATATTAAACTGATAAGAACAGATACTACACTTGATCTTAGCCAAAAGGCCGAGAAGCGATAACCGTGAAAGGGGCGGGCCCAACAAGGTCCCCTTCATGGGCACTATCACTGCTTGCTGTCAGGGAGGCTGCCAGACAATTTTCCATGCACACTCTGGGCTGGGGGGCAGTCAACCACCAGTACACACAGCAGAACCTAAACCCATACCATTATTGCTAAGCAGCAAGACAGGGGCCCATTGCACTCCCACGGGGCCTTTTTAAATGCAATCCATAACCCGGATTTGCCAGGAACCCTTCTTACTCCTCCTACTTGCATGTGACACTGGGCTTAGGATCTGCATAGGAAACACACACACAAGCACACACCTACCTTTGTTGCCTGCAGATGCCTCCTTGGCTGTCCCCAAACGGTATCAAACCAACACCCACGGGAAGCTGTAAGCATAGAGGACATGCCTGCACCCCATTGGACTTACCTGTGTGGGTTAAATCCGGGTTATTTGACAACCTATGGCGGTGATGGTTCTGCTCAGGCAGAGCAGTGCTGATGCTCCTCATAAAGCTGTCGCTGCTGTGAAGGTTCTAGGTGACATCACAAATCCCTATGGTTACATACACAACAAAGCTGGGTTGTTGTTGTTTACACTCTGCAAGGCCTGTGGAAGTGAGTGACATCATAGCACTGTAGTTCTGAGGGTTCAAGATGGATGCAACAATCTCCTGTTGCTTCTATGAAGGCCGTAATAGACGACATCACCAAACAGCTCCATAGTCACATACACAGCAAAGGAGAGATGTTGTTTACACCTAGTGATGTCAGTGGTATTGAGTGACATCACAGCACAGTGCTAAGGCTCCTGGGCCTGGACACAGCAGCGGCTGCAATATCTCAACGGAGAATACGTTTATATCTATGTGTGTGTGTGCGCATATATATATATATATATATATATATATATATATATATATATATATTTCTCCGCCGAAATCACTTTTAAACCCATTTCCACCTTTTTTTCCCTTCTCTTCCTCTTACTTTTTTTTCACGTTTTTTTACGTTTTTCTCCTTTTCGCCTCTTTTCTGGGCGTATTATTCTTCTTTTTCTTCTTTTTTTTCGTCTAATGCATACCCCATCAGTGCAGCAATGCTTATTCAATACCGCCAGCAGATGGAGACACTGGGGGATAATTTTCTAAGGATTTATACTGATTTTTCCTGTCTGAATTTGTCGCACAGAAAGTTGCAGGCCAAATATGTGTGACATTTCTGCGACTTTAGCTTCTAGAGCATTTTTACAACATTATACATAGGTGCTGAATACATAAAAAGCGACTGTTCAGCGACAGACAAGTCGCATCGGCTGAAAGTAGGCCAGAATGTCAGTCCATGTTGGAGCAGGTTTAGATACAGTCTAAAGCATAGATCTCAAAGTCTGTGCACAGAATTTAGCAAGGGCCTCGCACCTTCTGATGCATCAGGTAGGTGCACAATAGCATAGCCTAACCCTCTGTACTTTGGTCTATATTGATGCGGGACATAGACAGCCAGCTGATGACCAATCCATTAGTGCAATGGATGGCTGGAAGCATTTGTCTTTGCCTTTGCAATACCACAGAAGCAATGCATGGTCAATGTACAGCAATGACACACCTGTGTGAACAGCCAGGAGACCCCCCCCCCCCCCCCCCCATGTTATGTTACATAGTTACATAGTTAGTACGGTCGAAAAAAGACATATGTCCATCACGTTCAACCAGGGAATTAAGGGGTAGGGGTGTGGCGCGATATTGGGGAAGGGATGAGATTTTATATTTCTTCATAAGCATTAATCTTATTTTGTCAATTAGGAACATTCAGCACCCACCCGCTATCAAGGCAGCTGCCTATCATGTCATGCCCTACCTGCACAGGTGTGCTGGCTACTCAAATGATCCAATTAAGGAGGCCATTTAGTCAGCAGCAGCAGAAGTCCTGTGCCTGGACGCTCCAACAGCGGCCAGACACAAGCAGAAGCAGCAGAAGCAGCAGCAGCACCACCTTTTGTTTTTTGGCTGCAGCAGCAGCAAGGCCCACAGGGCTGGCTAGCTGGCTAGCCAGCAAGCAGGTAGCAATGAAAGTAGGAATCTTTCTTTTTAACCCTGTAAGGGGGTGGTGCACTGTACCCGAAGATACTGCCATATCGGGTCAATGCATAGGGCGACGGAAGCAAGCTTCGAAATCGGCCCCCGTTCTCAAAAATCCATTTAATATATGGTCCCCAGATAGGGGACGTATCAGATATTAAACTGATAAGAACAGATACTACACTTGATCTTAGCCAAAAGGCCGAGAAGCGATAACCGTGAAAGGGGCGGGCCCAACAAGGTCCCCTTCATGGGCACTATCACTGCTTGCTGTCAGGGAGGCTGCCAGACAATTTTCCATGCACACTCTGGGCTGGGGGGCAGTCAACCACCAGTACACACAGCAGAACCTAAACCCATACCATTATTGCTAAGCAGCAAGACAGGGGCCCATTGCACTCCCACGGGGCCTTTTTAAATGCAATCCATAACCCGGATTTGCCAGGAACCCTTCTTACTCCTCCTACTTGCATGTGACACTGGGCTTAGGATCTGCATAGGAAACACACACACAAGCACACACCTACCTTTGTTGCCTGCAGATGCCTCCTTGGCTGTCCCCAAACGGTATCAAACCAACACCCACGGGAAGCTGTAAGCATAGAGGACATGCCTGCACCCCATTGGACTTACCTGTGTGGGTTAAATCCGGGTTATTTGACAACCTATGGCGGTGATGGTTCTGCTCAGGCAGAGCAGTGCTGATGCTCCTCATAAAGCTGTCGCTGCTGTGAAGGTTCTAGGTGACATCACAAATCCCTATGGTTACATACACAACAAAGCTGGGTTGTTGTTGTTTACACTCTGCAAGGCCTGTGGAAGTGAGTGACATCATAGCACTGTAGTTCTGAGGGTTCAAGATGGATGCAACAATCTCCTGTTGCTTCTATGAAGGCCGTAATAGACGACATCACCAAACAGCTCCATAGTCACATACACAGCAAAGGAGAGATGTTGTTTACACCTAGTGATGTCAGTGGTATTGAGTGACATCACAGCACAGTGCTAAGGCTCCTGGGCCTGGACACAGCAGCGGCTGCAATATCTCAACGGAGAATACGTTTATATCTATGTGTGTGTGTGCGCATATATATATATATATATATATATATATATATATATATATATATATATATATATTTCTCCGCCGAAATCACTTTTAAACCCATTTCCACCTTTTTTTCCCTTCTCTTCCTCTTACTTTTTTTTCACGTTTTTTTACGTTTTTCTCCTTTTCGCCTCTTTTCTGGGCGTATTATTCTTCTTTTTCTTCTTTTTTTTCGTCTAATGCATACCCCATCAGTGCAGCAATGCTTATTCAATACCGCCAGCAGATGGAGACACTGGGGGATAATTTTCTAAGGATTTATACTGATTTTTCCTGTCTGAATTTGTCGCACAGAAAGTTGCAGGCCAAATATGTGTGATATTTCTGCGACTTTAGCTTCTAGAGCATTTTTACAACATTATACATAGGTGCTGAATACATAAAAAGCGACTGTTCAGCGACAGACAAGTCGCATCGGCTGAAAGTAGGCCAGAATGTCAGTCCATGTTGGAGCAGGTTTAGATACAGTCTAAAGCATAGATCTCAAAGTCTGTGCACAGAATTTAGCAAGGGCCTCGCACCTTCTGATGCATCAGGTAGGTGAACAATAGCATAGCCTAACCCTCTGTACTTTGGTCTATATTGATGCGGGACATAGACAGCCAGCTGATGACCAATCCATTAGTGCAATGGATGGCTGGAAGCATTTGTCTTTGCCCTTGCAATACCACAGAAGCAATGCATGGTCAATGTACAGCAATGACACACCTGTGTGAACAGCCAGGAGACCCCCCCCCATGTTATGTTACATAGTTACATAGTTAGTACGGTCGAAAAAAGACATATGTCCATCACGTTCAACCAGGGAATTAAGGGGTAGGGGTGTGGCGCGATATTGGGGAAGGGATGAGATTTTATATTTCTTCATAAGCATTAATCTTATTTTGTCAATTAGGAACATTCAGCACCCACCCGCTATCAAGGCAGCTGCCTATCATGTCATGCCCTACCTGCACAGGTGTGCTGGCTACTCAAATGATCCAATTAAGGAGGCCATTTAGTCAGCAGCAGCAGAAGTCCTGTGCCTGGACGCTCCAACAGGGGCCAGACACAAGCAGAAGCAGAAGCAGCAGAAGCAGCAGCAGCACCACCTTTTGTTTTTTGGCTGCAGCAGCAGCAAGGCCCACAGGGCTGGCTAGCTGGCTAGCCAGCAAGCAGGTAGCAATGAAAGTAGGAATCTTTCTTTTTAACCCTGTAACGGGGTGGTGCACTGTACCCGAAGATACTGCCATATCGGGTCAATGCATAGGGCGACGGAAGCAAGCTTCGAAATCGGCCCCCGTTCTCAAAAATCCATTTAATATATGGTCCCCAGATAGGGGACGTATCAGATATTAAACTGATAAGAACAGATACTACACTTGATCTTAGCCAAAAGGCCGAGAAGCGATAACCGTGAAAGGGGCGGGCCCAACAAGGTCCCCTTCATGGGCACTATCACTGCTTGCTGTCAGGGAGGCTGCCAGACAATTTTCCATGCACACTCTGGGCTGGGGGGCAGTCAACCACCAGTACACACAGCAGAACCTAAACCCATACCATTATTGCTAAGCAGCAAGACAGGGGCCCATTGCACTCCCACGGGGCCTTTTTAAATGCAATCCATAACCCGGATTTGCCAGGAACCCTTCTTACTCCTCCTACTTGCATGTGACACTGGGCTTAGGATCTGCATAGGAAACACACACACAAGCACACACCTACCTTTGTTGCCTGCAGATGCCTCCTTGGCTGTCCCCAAACGGTATCAAACCAACACCCACGGGAAGCTGTAAGCATAGAGGACATGCCTGCACCCCATTGGACTTACCTGTGTGGGTTAAATCCGGGTTATTTGACAACCTATGGCGGTGATGGTTCTGCTCAGGCAGAGCAGTGCTGATGCTCCTCATAAAGCTGTCGCTGCTGTGAAGGTTCTAGGTGACATCACAAATCCCTATGGTTACATACACAACAAAGCTGGGTTGTTGTTGTTTACACTCTGCAAGGCCTGTGGAAGTGAGTGACATCATAGCACTGTAGTTCTGAGGGTTCAAGATGGATGCAACAATCTCCTGTTGCTTCTATGAAGGCCGTAATAGACGACATCACCAAACAGCTCCATAGTCACATACACAGCAAAGGAGAGATGTTGTTTACACCTAGTGATGTCAGTGGTATTGAGTGACATCACAGCACAGTGCTAAGGCTCCTGGGCCTGGACACAGCAGCGGCTGCAATATCTCAACGGAGAATACGTTTATATCTATGTGTGTGTGTGCGCATATATATATATATATATATATATATATATATATATATATATATTTCTCCGCCGAAATCACTTTTAAACCCATTTCCACCTTTTTTTCCCTTCTCTTCCTCTTACTTTTTTTTCACGTTTTTTTACGTTTTTCTCCTTTTCGCCTCTTTTCTGGGCGTATTATTCTTCTTTTTCTTCTTTTTTTCCGTCTAATGCATACCCCATCAGTGCAGCAATGCTTATTCAATACCGCCAGCAGATGGAGACACTGGGGGATAATTTTCTAAGGATTTATACTGATTTTTCCTGTCTGAATTTGTCGCACAGAAAGTTGCAGGCCAAATATGTGTGACATTTCTGCGACTTTAGCTTCTAGAGCATTTTTACAACATTATACATAGGTGCTGAATACATAAAAAGCGACTGTTCAGCGACAGACAAGTCGCATCGGCTGAAAGTAGGCCAGAATGTCAGTCCATGTTGGAGCAGGTTTAGATACAGTCTAAAGCATAGATCTCAAAGTCTGTGCACAGAATTTAGCAAGGGCCTCGCACCTTCTGATGCATCAGGTAGGTGCACAATAGCATAGCCTAACCCTCTGTACTTTGGTCTATATTGATGCGGGACATAGACAGCCAGCTGATGACCAATCCATTAGTGCAATGGATGGCTGGAAGCATTTGTCTTTGCCTTTGCAATACCACAGAAGCAATGCATGGTCAATGTACAGCAATGACACACCTGTGTGAACAGCCAGGAGACCCCCCCCCCCCCCCCCCATGTTATGTTACATAGTTACATAGTTAGTACGGTCGAAAAAAGACATATGTCCATCACGTTCAACCAGGGAATTAAGGGGTAGGGGTGTGGCGCGATATTGGGGAAGGGATGAGATTTTATATTTCTTCATAAGCATTAATCTTATTTTGTCAATTAGGAACATTCAGCACCCACCCGCTATCAAGGCAGCTGCCTATCATGTCATGCCCTACCTGCACAGGTGTGCTGGCTACTCAAATGATCCAATTAAGGAGGCCATTTAGTCAGCAGCAGCAGAAGTCCTGTGCCTGGACGCTCCAACAGGGGCCAGACACAAGCAGAAGCAGAAGCAGCAGAAGCAGCAGCAGCACCACCTTTTGTTTTTTGGCTGCAGCAGCAGCAAGGCCCACAGGGCTGGCTAGCTGGCTAGCCAGCAAGCAGGTAGCAATGAAAGTAGGAATCTTTCTTTTTAACCCTGTAAGGGGGTGGTGCACTGTACCCGAAGATACTGCCATATCGGGTCAATGCATAGGGCGACGGAAGCAAGCTTCGAAATCGGCCCCCGTTCTCAAAAATCCATTTAATATATGGTCCCCAGATAGGGGACGTATCAGATATTAAACTGATAAGAACAGATACTACACTTGATCTTAGCCAAAAGGCCGAGAAGCGATAACCGTGAAAGGGGCGGGCCCAACAAGGTCCCCTTCATGGGCACTATCACTGCTTGCTGTCAGGGAGGCTGCCAGACAATTTTCCATGCACACTCTGGGCTGGGGGGCAGTCAACCACCAGTACACACAGCAGAACCTAAACCCATACCATTATTGCTAAGCAGCAAGACAGGGGCCCATTGCACTCCCACGGGGCCTTTTTAAATGCAATCCATAACCCGGATTTGCCAGGAACCCTTCTTACTCCTCCTACTTGCATGTGACACTGGGCTTAGGATCTGCATAGGAAACACACACACAAGCACACACCTACCTTTGTTGCCTGCAGATGCCTCCTTGGCTGTCCCCAAACGGTATCAAACCAACACCCACGGGAAGCTGTAAGCATAGAGGACATGCCTGCACCCCATTGGACTTACCTGTGTGGGTTAAATCCGGGTTATTTGACAACCTATGGCGGTGATGGTTCTGCTCAGGCAGAGCAGTGCTGATGCTCCTCATAAAGCTGTCGCTGCTGTGAAGGTTCTAGGTGACATCACAAATCCCTATGGTTACATACACAACAAAGCTGGGTTGTTGTTGTTTACACTCTGCAAGGCCTGTGGAAGTGAGTGACATCATAGCACTGTAGTTCTGAGGGTTCAAGATGGATGCAACAATCTCCTGTTGCTTCTATGAAGGCCGTAATAGACGACATCACCAAACAGCTCCATAGTCACATACACAGCAAAGGAGAGATGTTGTTTACACCTAGTGATGTCAGTGGTATTGAGTGACATCACAGCACAGTGCTAAGGCTCCTGGGCCTGGACACAGCAGCGGCTGCAATATCTCAACGGAGAATACGTTTATATCTATGTGTGTGTGTGCGCATATATATATATATATATATATATATATATATATATATATATATATATATATTTCTCCGCCGAAATCACTTTTAAACCCATTTCCACCTTTTTTTCCTTCTCTTCCTCTTACTTTTTTTTCACGTTTTTTTACGTTTTTCTCCTTTTCGCCTCTTTTCTGGGCGTATTATTCTTCTTTTTCTTCTTTTTTTTCGTCTAATGCATACCCCATCAGTGCAGCAATGCTTATTCAATACCGCCAGCAGATGGAGACACTGGGGGATAATTTTCTAAGGATTTATACTGATTTTTCCTGTCTGAATTTGTCGCACAGAAAGTTGCAGGCCAAATATGTGTGACATTTCTGCGACTTTAGCTTCTAGAGCATTTTTACAACATTATACATAGGTGCTGAATACATAAAAAGCGACTGTTCAGCGACAGACAAGTCGCATCGGCTGAAAGTAGGCCAGAATGTCAGTCCATGTTGGAGCAGGTTTAGATACAGTCTAAAGCATAGATCTCAAAGTCTGTGCACAGAATTTAGCAAGGGCCTCGCACCTTCTGATGCATCAGGTAGGTGCACAATAGCATAGCCTAACCCTCTGTACTTTGGTCTATATTGATGCGGGACATAGACAGCCAGCTGATGACCAATCCATTAGTGCAATGGATGGCTGGAAGCATTTGTCTTTGCCTTTGCAATACCACAGAAGCAATGCATGGTCAATGTACAGCAATGACACACCTGTGTGAACAGCCAGGAGACCCCCCCCCCCCCCATGTTATGTTACATAGTTACATAGTTAGTACGGTCGAAAAAAGACATATGTCCATCACGTTCAACCAGGGAATTAAGGGGTAGGGGTGTGGCGCGATATTGGGGAAGGGATGAGATTTTATATTTCTTCATAAGCATTAATCTTATTTTGTCAATTAGGAACATTCAGCACCCACCCGCTATCAAGGCAGCTGCCTATCATGTCATGCCCTACCTGCACAGGTGTGCTGGCTACTCAAATGATCCAATTAAGGAGGCCATTTAGTCAGCAGCAGCAGAAGTCCTGTGCCTGGACGCTCCAACAGGGGCCAGACACAAGCAGAAGCAGCAGAAGCAGCAGAAGCAGCAGCAGCAGCACCACCTTTTGTTTTTTGGCTGCAGCAGCAGCAAGGCCCACAGGGCTGGCTAGCTGGCTAGCCAGCAAGCAGGTAGCAATGAAAGTAGGAATCTTTCTTTTTAACCCTGTAAGGGGGTGGTGCACTGTACCCGAAGATACTGCCATATCGGGTCAATGCATAGGGCGACGGAAGCAAGCTTCGAAATCGGCCCCCGTTCTCAAAAATCCATTTAATATATGGTCCCCAGATAGGGGACGTATCAGATATTAAACTGATAAGAACAGATACTACACTTGATCTTAGCCAAAAGGCCGAGAAGCGATAACCGTGAAAGGGGCGGGCCCAACAAGGTCCCCTTCATGGGCACTATCACTGCTTGCTGTCAGGGAGGCTGCCAGACAATTTTCCATGCACACTCTGGGCTGGGGGGCAGTCAACCACCAGTACACACAGCAGAACCTAAACCCATACCATTATTGCTAAGCAGCAAGACAGGGGCCCATTGCACTCCCACGGGGCCTTTTTAAATGCAATCCATAACCCGGATTTGCCAGGAACCCTTCTTACTCCTCCTACTTGCATGTGACACTGGGCTTAGGATCTGCATAGGAAACACACACACAAGCACACACCTACCTTTGTTGCCTGCAGATGCCTCCTTGGCTGTCCCCAAACGGTATCAAACCAACACCCACGGGAAGCTGTAAGCATAGAGGACATGCCTGCACCCCATTGGACTTACCTGTGTGGGTTAAATCCGGGTTATTTGACAACCTATGGCGGTGATGGTTCTGCTCAGGCAGAGCAGTGCTGATGCTCCTCATAAAGCTGTCGCTGCTGTGAAGGTTCTAGGTGACATCACAAATCCCTATGGTTACATACACAACAAAGCTGGGTTGTTGTTGTTTACACTCTGCAAGGCCTGTGGAAGTGAGTGACATCATAGCACTGTAGTTCTGAGGGTTCAAGATGGATGCAACAATCTCCTGTTGCTTCTATGAAGGCCGTAATAGACGACATCACCAAACAGCTCCATAGTCACATACACAGCAAAGGAGAGATGTTGTTTACACCTAGTGATGTCAGTGGTATTGAGTGACATCACAGCACAGTGCTAAGGCTCCTGGGCCTGGACACAGCAGCGGCTGCAATATCTCAACGGAGAATACGTTTATATCTATGTGTGTGTGTGCGCATATATATATATATATATATATATATATATATATTTCTCCGCCGAAATCACTTTTAAACCCATTTCCACCTTTTTTTCCCTTCTCTTCCTCTTACTTTTTTTTCACGTTTTTTTACGTTTTTCTCCTTTTCGCCTCTTTTCTGGGCGTATTATTCTTCTTTTTCTTCTTTTTTTTCGTCTAATGCATACCCCATCAGTGCAGCAATGCTTATTCAATACCGCCAGCAGATGGAGACACTGGGGGATAATTTTCTAAGGATTTATACTGATTTTTCCTGTCTGAATTTGTCGCACAGAAAGTTGCAGGCCAAATATGTGTGACATTTCTGCGACTTTAGCTTCTAGAGCATTTTTACAACATTATACATAGGTGCTGAATACATAAAAAGCGACTGTTCAGCGACAGACAAGTCGCATCGGCTGAAAGTAGGCCAGAATGTCAGTCCATGTTGGAGCAGGTTTAGATACAGTCTAAAGCATAGATCTCAAAGTCTGTGCACAGAATTTAGCAAGGGCCTCGCACCTTCTGATGCATCAGGTAGGTGCACAATAGCATAGCCTAACCCTCTGTACTTTGGTCTATATTGATGCGGGACATAGACAGCCAGCTGATGACCAATCCATTAGTGCAATGGATGGCTGGAAGCATTTGTCTTTGCCTTTGCAATACCACAGAAGCAATGCATGGTCAATGTACAGCAATGACACACCTGTGTGAACAGCCAGGAGACCCCCCCCCCCCCCCATGTTATGTTACATAGTTACATAGTTAGTACGGTCGAAAAAAGACATATGTCCATCACGTTCAACCAGGGAATTAAGGGGTAGGGGTGTGGCGCGATATTGGGGAAGGGATGAGATTTTATATTTCTTCATAAGCATTAATCTTATTTTGTCAATTAGGAACATTCAGCACCCACCCGCTATCAAGGCAGCTGCCTATCATGTCATGCCCTACCTGCACAGGTGTGCTGGCTACTCAAATGATCCAATTAAGGAGGCCATTTAGTCAGCAGCAGCAGAAGTCCTGTGCCTGGACGCTCCAACAGGGGCCAGACACAAGCAGAAGCAGAAGCAGCAGAAGCAGCAGCAGCACCACCTTTTGTTTTTTGGCTGCAGCAGCAGCAAGGCCCACAGGGCTGGCTAGCTGGCTAGCCAGCAAGCAGGTAGCAATGAAAGTAGGAATCTTTCTTTTTAACCCTGTAAGGGGGTGGTGCACTGTACCCGAAGATACTGCCATATCGGGTCAATGCATAGGGCGACGGAAGCAAGCTTCGAAATCGGCCCCCGTTCTCAAAAATCCATTTAATATATGGTCCCCAGATAGGGGACGTATCAGATATTAAACTGATAAGAACAGATACTACACTTGATCTTAGCCAAAAGGCCGAGAAGCGATAACCGTGAAAGGGGCGGGCCCAACAAGGTCCCCTTCATGGGCACTATCACTGCTTGCTGTCAGGGAGGCTGCCAGACAATTTTCCATGCACACTCTGGGCTGGGGGGCAGTCAACCACCAGTACACACAGCAGAACCTAAACCCATACCATTATTGCTAAGCAGCAAGACAGGGGCCCATTGCACTCCCACGGGGCCTTTTTAAATGCAATCCATAACCCGGATTTGCCAGGAACCCTTCTTACTCCTCCTACTTGCATGTGACACTGGGCTTAGGATCTGCATAGGAAACACACACACAAGCACACACCTACCTTTGTTGCCTGCAGATGCCTCCTTGGCTGTCCCCAAACGGTATCAAACCAACACCCACGGGAAGCTGTAAGCATAGAGGACATGCCTGCACCCCATTGGACTTACCTGTGTGGGTTAAATCCGGGTTATTTGACAACCTATGGCGGTGATGGTTCTGCTCAGGCAGAGCAGTGCTGATGCTCCTCATAAAGCTGTCGCTGCTGTGAAGGTTCTAGGTGACATCACAAATCCCTATGGTTACATACACAACAAAGCTGGGTTGTTGTTGTTTACACTCTGCAAGGCCTGTGGAAGTGAGTGACATCATAGCACTGTAGTTCTGAGGGTTCAAGATGGATGCAACAATCTCCTGTTGCTTCTATGAAGGCCGTAATAGACGACATCACCAAACAGCTCCATAGTCACATACACAGCAAAGGAGAGATGTTGTTTACACCTAGTGATGTCAGTGGTATTGAGTGACATCACAGCACAGTGCTAAGGCTCCTGGGCCTGGACACAGCAGCGGCTGCAATATCTCAACGGAGAATACGTTTATATCTATGTGTGTGTGTGCGCATATATATATATATATATATATATATATATATATATATTTCTCCGCCGAAATCACTTTTAAACCCATTTCCACCTTTTTTTCCCTTCTCTTCCTCTTACTTTTTTTTCACGTTTTTTTACGTTTTTCTCCTTTTCGCCTCTTTTCTGGGCGTATTATTCTTCTTTTTCTTCTTTTTTTTCGTCTAATGCATACCCCATCAGTGCAGCAATGCTTATTCAATACCGCCAGCAGATGGAGACACTGGGGGATAATTTTCTAAGGATTTATACTGATTTTTCCTGTCTGAATTTGTCGCACAGAAAGTTGCAGGCCAAATATGTGTGACATTTCTGCGACTTTAGCTTCTAGAGCATTTTTACAACATTATACATAGGTGCTGAATACATAAAAAGCGACTGTTCAGCGACAGACAAGTCGCATCGGCTGAAAGTAGGCCAGAATGTCAGTCCATGTTGGAGCAGGTTTAGATACAGTCTAAAGCATAGATCTCAAAGTCTGTGCACAGAATTTAGCAAGGGCCTCGCACCTTCTGATGCATCAGGTAGGTGCACAATAGCATAGCCTAACCCTCTGTACTTTGGTCTATATTGATGCGGGACATAGACAGCCAGCTGATGACCAATCCATTAGTGCAATGGATGGCTGGAAGCATTTGTCTTTGCCTTTGCAATACCACAGAAGCAATGCATGGTCAATGTACAGCAATGACACACCTGTGTGAACAGCCAGGAGACCCCCCCCCCCCCCCCCCATGTTATGTTACATAGTTACATAGTTAGTACGGTCGAAAAAAGACATATGTCCATCACGTTCAACCAGGGAATTAAGGGGTAGGGGTGTGGCGCGATATTGGGGAAGGGATGAGATTTTATATTTCTTCATAAGCATTAATCTTATTTTGTCAATTAGGAACATTCAGCACCCACCCGCTATCAAGGCAGCTGCCTATCATGTCATGCCCTACCTGCACAGGTGTGCTGGCTACTCAAATGATCCAATTAAGGAGGCCATTTAGTCAGCAGCAGCAGAAGTCCTGTGCCTGGACGCTCCAACAGGGGCCAGACACAAGCAGAAGCAGCAGAAGCAGCAGCAGCACCACCTTTTGTTTTTTGGCTGCAGCAGCAGCAAGGCCCACAGGGCTGGCTAGCTGGCTAGCCAGCAAGCAGGTAGCAATGAAAGTAGGAATCTTTCTTTTTAACCCTGTAAGGGGGTGGTGCACTGTACCCGAAGATACTGCCATATCGGGTCAATGCATAGGGCGACGGAAGCAAGCTTCGAAATCGGCCCCCGTTCTCAAAAATCCATTTAATATATGGTCCCCAGATAGGGGACGTATCAGATATTAAACTGATAAGAACAGATACTACACTTGATCTTAGCCAAAAGGCCGAGAAGCGATAACCGTGAAAGGGGCGGGCCCAACAAGGTCCCCTTCATGGGCACTATCACTGCTTGCTGTCAGGGAGGCTGCCAGACAATTTTCCATGCACACTCTGGGCTGGGGGGCAGTCAACCACCAGTACACACAGCAGAACCTAAACCCATACCATTATTGCTAAGCAGCAAGACAGGGGCCCATTGCACTCCCACGGGGCCTTTTTAAATGCAATCCATAACCCGGATTTGCCAGGAACCCTTCTTACTCCTCCTACTTGCATGTGACACTGGGCTTAGGATCTGCATAGGAAACACACACACAAGCACACACCTACCTTTGTTGCCTGCAGATGCCTCCTTGGCTGTCCCCAAACGGTATCAAACCAACACCCACGGGAAGCTGTAAGCATAGAGGACATGCCTGCACCCCATTGGACTTACCTGTGTGGGTTAAATCCGGGTTATTTGACAACCTATGGCGGTGATGGTTCTGCTCAGGCAGAGCAGTGCTGATGCTCCTCATAAAGCTGTCGCTGCTGTGAAGGTTCTAGGTGACATCACAAATCCCTATGGTTACATACACAACAAAGCTGGGTTGTTGTTGTTTACACTCTGCAAGGCCTGTGGAAGTGAGTGACATCATAGCACTGTAGTTCTGAGGGTTCAAGATGGATGCAACAATCTCCTGTTGCTTCTATGAAGGCCGTAATAGACGACATCACCAAACAGCTCCATAGTCACATACACAGCAAAGGAGAGATGTTGTTTACACCTAGTGATGTCAGTGGTATTGAGTGACATCACAGCACAGTGCTAAGGCTCCTGGGCCTGGACACAGCAGCGGCTGCAATATCTCAACGGAGAATACGTTTATATCTATGTGTGTGTGTGCGCATATATATATATATATATATATATATATATATATATATATATATTTCTCCGCCGAAATCACTTTTAAACCCATTTCCACCTTTTTTTCCCTTCTCTTCCTCTTACTTTTTTTTCACGTTTTTTTACGTTTTTCTCCTTTTCGCCTCTTTTCTGGGCGTATTATTCTTCTTTTTCTTCTTTTTTTTCGTCTAATGCATACCCCATCAGTGCAGCAATGCTTATTCAATACCGCCAGCAGATGGAGACACTGGGGGATAATTTTCTAAGGATTTATACTGATTTTTCCTGTCTGAATTTGTCGCACAGAAAGTTGCAGGCCAAATATGTGTGACATTTCTGCGACTTTAGCTTCTAGAGCATTTTTACAACATTATACATAGGTGCTGAATACATAAAAAGCGACTGTTCAGCGACAGACAAGTCGCATCGGCTGAAAGTAGGCCAGAATGTCAGTCCATGTTGGAGCAGGTTTAGATACAGTCTAAAGCATAGATCTCAAAGTCTGTGCACAGAATTTAGCAAGGGCCTCGCACCTTCTGATGCATCAGGTAGGTGCACAATAGCATAGCCTAACCCTCTGTACTTTGGTCTATATTGATGCGGGACATAGACAGCCAGCTGATGACCAATCCATTAGTGCAATGGATGGCTGGAAGCATTTGTCTTTGCCTTTGCAATACCACAGAAGCAATGCATGGTCAATGTACAGCAATGACACACCTGTGTGAACAGCCAGGAGACCCCCCCCCCCCCCCCATGTTATGTTACATAGTTACATAGTTAGTACGGTCGAAAAAAGACATATGTCCATCACGTTCAACCAGGGAATTAAGGGGTAGGGGTGTGGCGCGATATTGGGGAAGGGATGAGATTTTATATTTCTTCATAAGCATTAATCTTATTTTGTCAATTAGGAACATTCAGCACCCACCCGCTATCAAGGCAGCTGCCTATCATGTCATGCCCTACCTGCACAGGTGTGCTGGCTACTCAAATGATCCAATTAAGGAGGCCATTTAGTCAGCAGCAGCAGAAGTCCTGTGCCTGGACGCTCCAACAGGGGCCAGACACAAGCAGAAGCAGAAGCAGCAGAAGCAGCAGCAGCACCACCTTTTGATTTTTGGCTGCAGCAGCAGCAAGGCCCACAGGGCTGGCTAGCTGGCTAGCCAGCAAGCAGGTAGCAATGAAAGTAGGAATCTTTCTTTTTAACCCTGTAAGGGGGTGGTGCACTGTACCCGAAGATACTGCCATATCGGGTCAATGCATAGGGCGACGGAAGCAAGCTTCGAAATCGGCCCCCGTTCTCAAAAATCCATTTAATATATGGTCCCCAGATAGGGGACGTATCAGATATTAAACTGATAAGAACAGATTTTTTTTTTTTTTTTTTTATCTAAAGCCGAGGAACGTGCTTTCGATTCACCCAAAGTGCAAGAAAAAGTGCAAACGTGTTACACTAAAAAAAACGTGCACAAAGGATGCGGTCTATCGCAAGCCCTTCTCCGATAGGAGAGAGGCCCCCCAACAAACCTTACCCTTCGCCTCCGGACCAAAAGGTACCTGCGAGGTTCCAGGTTCGATGTCCCTTTTCGCCGAAGCTACTAGGAGACCACAAATGCTCCCGGCATCCCCCTTGGCGTTAGCCAAGGTATCTGCCCGCAGAGCCGATTACGGTAGGTACCCTGCGAAGCAGGAGTACCCGGGGTGTTTGCAGGGAGGTGCGGAACCTAATGGCCACACACACCTCCCCTAGACCGCCAGGAGGGACACCCAGAAGGGCTACCGCATCCTGACAAATCCTGTGAACACACAACACGCAAAAAGTGACACAGTGAGACAAAAAATAAATAAATAAGTGAATGTGTGCAGATATACTGCCCGGACATCCGGCCGGATCTATAAAAATTTCTCTGATCCTAGCCAGAAGGCCGGGAATCAAGAGGTGAGTGCCACAAGGTGAAGAGATTATGGTGCCCGTGCTTCAACTCAGTGAGCCTATTCTCCCAGTGAGTTTCGGCACCTCGGGGTCACCACTCCCCGAGGCACAAAAGTACCTCGGCTCTAGACCCTCTCAGCCTCATGGCGAGACCCGGAGGGAACAGGTCACATCGGGGCAGCCGTCGAGCTGATTCCTCAGAACCAGCCCCGGAAAGCCCTGGTACACCTGCATCCTCCATGCAGCACCCATCCCCACCAGCATGAAAACTGATAAGAACAGATACTACACTTGATCTTAGCCAAAAGGCCGAGAAGCGATAACCGTGAAAGGGGCGGGCCCAACAAGGTCCCCTTCATGGGCACTATCACTGCTTGCTGTCAGGGAGGCTACCAGACAATTTTCCATGCACACTCTGGGCTGGGGGGCAGTCAACCACCAGTACACACAGCAGAACCTAAACCCATACCATTATTGCTAAGCAGCAAGACAGGGGCCCATTGCACTCCCACGGGGCCTTTTTAAATGCAATCCATAACCCGGATTTGCCAGGAACCCTTCTTACTCCTCCTACTTGCATGTGACACTGGGCTTAGGATCTGCATAGGAAACACACACACAAGCACACACCTACCTTTGTTGCCTGCAGATGCCTCCTTGGCTGTCCCCAAACGGTATCAAACCAACACCCACGGGAAGCTGTAAGCATAGAGGACATGCCTGCACCCCATTGGACTTACCTGTGTGGGTTAAATCCGGGTTATTTGACAACCTATGGCGGTGATGGTTCTGCTCAGGCAGAGCAGTGCTGATGCTCCTCATAAAGCTGTCGCTGCTGTGAAGGTTCTAGGTGACATCACAAATCCCTATGGTTACATACACAACAAAGCTGGGTTGTTGTTGTTTACACTCTGCAAGGCCTGTGGAAGTGAGTGACATCATAGCACTGTAGTTCTGAGGGTTCAAGATGGATGCAACAATCTCCTGTTGCTTCTATGAAGGCCGTAATAGACGACATCACCAAACAGCTCCATAGTCACATACACAGCAAAGGAGAGATGTTGTTTACACCTAGTGATGTCAGTGGTATTGAGTGACATCACAGCACAGTGCTAAGGCTCCTGGGCCTGGACACAGCAGCGGCTGCAATATCTCAACGGAGAATACGTTTATATCTATGTGTGTGTGTGCGCATATATATATATATATATATATATATATATATATATATATATATATATTTCTCCGCCGAAATCACTTTTAAACCCATTTCCACCTTTTTTTCCCTTCTCTTCCTCTTACTTTTTTTTCACGTTTTTTTACGTTTTTCTCCTTTTCGCCTCTTTTCTGGGCGTATTATTCTTCTTTTTCTTCTTTTTTTTCGTCTAATGCATACCCCATCAGTGCAGCAATGCTTATTCAATACCGCCAGCAGATGGAGACACTGGGGGATAATTTTCTAAGGATTTATACTGATTTTTCCTGTCTGAATTTGTCGCACAGAAAGTTGCAGGCCAAATATGTGTGACATTTCTGCGACTTTAGCTTCTAGAGCATTTTTACAACATTATACATAGGTGCTGAATACATAAAAAGCGACTGTTCAGCGACAGACAAGTCGCATCGGCTGAAAGTAGGCCAGAATGTCAGTCCATGTTGGAGCAGGTTTAGATACAGTCTAAAGCATAGATCTCAAAGTCTGTGCACAGAATTTAGCAAGGGCCTCGCACCTTCTGATGCATCAGGTAGGTGCACAATAGCATAGCCTAACCCTCTGTACTTTGGTCTATATTGATGCGGGACATAGACAGCCAGCTGATGACCAATCCATTAGTGCAATGGATGGCTGGAAGCATTTGTCTTTGCCTTTGCAATACCACAGAAGCAATGCATGGTCAATGTACAGCAATGACACACCTGTGTGAACAGCCAGGAGACCCCCCCCCCCCCCCATGTTATGTTACATAGTTACATAGTTAGTACGGTCGAAAAAAGACATATGTCCATCACGTTCAACCAGGGAATTAAGGGGTAGGGGTGTGGCGCGATATTGGGGAAGGGATGAGATTTTATATTTCTTCATAAGCATTAATCTTATTTTGTCAATTAGGAACATTCAGCACCCACCCGCTATCAAGGCAGCTGCCTATCATGTCATGCCCTACCTGCACAGGTGTGCTGGCTACTCAAATGATCCAATTAAGGAGGCCATTTAGTCAGCAGCAGCAGAAGTCCTGTGCCTGGACGCTCCAACAGGGGCCAGACACAAGCAGAAGCAGAAGCAGCAGAAGCAGCAGCAGCACCACCTTTTGTTTTTTGGCTGCAGCAGCAGCAAGGCCCACAGGGCTGGCTAGCTGGCTAGCCAGCAAGCAGGTAGCAATGAAAGTAGGAATCTTTCTTTTTAACCCTGTAAGGGGGTGGTGCACTGTACCCGAAGATACTGCCATATCGGGTCAATGCATAGGGCGACGGAAGCAAGCTTCGAAATCGGCCCCCGTTCTCAAAAATCCATTTAATATATGGTCCCCAGATAGGGGACGTATCAGATATTAAACTGATAAGAACAGATACTACACTTGATCTTAGCCAAAAGGCCGAGAAGCGATAACCGTGAAAGGGGCGGGCCCAACAAGGTCCCCTTCATGGGCACTATCACTGCTTGCTGTCAGGGAGGCTGCCAGACAATTTTCCATGCACACTCTGGGCTGGGGGGCAGTCAACCACCAGTACACACAGCAGAACCTAAACCCATACCATTATTGCTAAGCAGCAAGACAGGGGCCCATTGCACTCCCACGGGGCCTTTTTAAATGCAATCCATAACCCGGATTTGCCAGGAACCCTTCTTACTCCTCCTACTTGCATGTGACACTGGGCTTAGGATCTGCATAGGAAACACACACACAAGCACACACCTACCTTTGTTGCCTGCAGATGCCTCCTTGGCTGTCCCCAAACGGTATCAAACCAACACCCACGGGAAGCTGTAAGCATAGAGGACATGCCTGCACCCCATTGGACTTACCTGTGTGGGTTAAATCCGGGTTATTTGACAACCTATGGCGGTGATGGTTCTGCTCAGGCAGAGCAGTGCTGATGCTCCTCATAAAGCTGTCGCTGCTGTGAAGGTTCTAGGTGACATCACAAATCCCTATGGTTACATACACAACAAAGCTGGGTTGTTGTTGTTTACACTCTGCAAGGCCTGTGGAAGTGAGTGACATCATAGCACTGTAGTTCTGAGGGTTCAAGATGGATGCAACAATCTCCTGTTGCTTCTATGAAGGCCGTAATAGACGACATCACCAAACAGCTCCATAGTCACATACACAGCAAAGGAGAGATGTTGTTTACACCTAGTGATGTCAGTGGTATTGAGTGACATCACAGCACAGTGCTAAGGCTCCTGGGCCTGGACACAGCAGCGGCTGCAATATCTCAACGGAGAATACGTTTATATCTATGTGTGTGTGTGCGCATATATATATATATATATATATATATATATATATATTTCTCCGCCGAAATCACTTTTAAACCCATTTCCACCTTTTTTTCCCTTCTCTTCCTCTTACTTTTTTTTCACGTTTTTTTACGTTTTTCTCCTTTTCGCCTCTTTTCTGGGCGTATTATTCTTCTTTTTCTTCTTTTTTTTCGTCTAATGCATACCCCATCAGTGCAGCAATGCTTATTCAATACCGCCAGCAGATGGAGACACTGGGGGATAATTTTCTAAGGATTTATACTGATTTTTCCTGTCTGAATTTGTCGCACAGAAAGTTGCAGGCCAAATATGTGTGACATTTCTGCGACTTTAGCTTCTAGAGCATTTTTACAACATTATACATAGGTGCTGAATACATAAAAAGCGACTGTTCAGCGACAGACAAGTCGCATCGGCTGAAAGTAGGCCAGAATGTCAGTCCATGTTGGAGCAGGTTTAGATACAGTCTAAAGCATAGATCTCAAAGTCTGTGCACAGAATTTAGCAAGGGCCTCGCACCTTCTGATGCATCAGGTAGGTGCACAATAGCATAGCCTAACCCTCTGTACTTTGGTCTATATTGATGCGGGACATAGACAGCCAGCTGATGACCAATCCATTAGTGCAATGGATGGCTGGAAGCATTTGTCTTTGCCTTTGCAATACCACAGAAGCAATGCATGGTCAATGTACAGCAATGACACACCTGTGTGAACAGCCAGGAGACCCCCCCCCCCCCCCCCATGTTATGTTACATAGTTACATAGTTAGTACGGTCGAAAAAAGACATATGTCCATCACGTTCAACCAGGGAATTAAGGGGTAGGGGTGTGGCGCGATATTGGGGAAGGGATGAGATTTTATATTTCTTCATAAGCATTAATCTTATTTTGTCAATTAGGAACATTCAGCACCCACCCGCTATCAAGGCAGCTGCCTATCATGTCATGCCCTACCTGCACAGGT
The DNA here is from genome assembly GCF_029499605.1 of Hyla sarda. Taxonomy (NCBI): domain Eukaryota; kingdom Metazoa; phylum Chordata; class Amphibia; order Anura; family Hylidae; genus Hyla; species Hyla sarda. The sequence goes on from NW_026607666.1 coordinate 82,124, forward strand.
GTGCTGGCTACTCAAATGATCCAATTAAGGAGGCCATTTAGTCAGCAGCAGCAGAAGTCCTGTGCCTGGACGCTCCAACAGGGGCCAGACACAAGCAGAAGCAGAAGCAGCAGAAGCAGCAGCAGCACCACCTTTTGTTTTTTGGCTGCAGCAGCAGCAAGGCCCACAGGGCTGGCTAGCTGGCTAGCCAGCAAGCAGGTAGCAATGAAAGTAGGAATCTTTCTTTTTAACCCTGTAAGGGGGTGGTGCACTGTACCCGAAGATACTGCCATATCGGGTCAATGCATAGGGCGACGGAAGCAAGCTTCGAAATCGGCCCCCGTTCTCAAAAATCCATTTAATATATGGTCCCCAGATAGGGGACGTATCAGATATTAAACTGATAAGAACAGATACTACACTTGATCTTAGCCAAAAGGCCGAGAAGCGATAACCGTGAAAGGGGCGGGCCCAACAAGGTCCCCTTCATGGGCACTATCACTGCTTGCTGTCAGGGAGGCTGCCAGACAATTTTCCATGCACACTCTGGGCTGGGGGGCAGTCAACCACCAGTACACACAGCAAAACCTAAACCCATACCATTATTGCTAAGCAGCAAGACAGGGGCCCATTGCACTCCCACGGGGCCTTTTTAAATGCAATCCATAACCCGGATTTGCCAGGAACCCTTCTTACTCCTCCTACTTGCATGTGACACTGGGCTTAGGATCTGCATAGGAAACACACACACAAGCACACACCTACCTTTGTTGCCTGCAGATGCCTCCTTGGCTGTCCCCAAACGGTATCAAACCAACACCCACGGGAAGCTGTAAGCATAGAGGACATGCCTGCACCCCATTGGACTTACCTGTGTGGGTTAAATCCGGGTTATTTGACAACCTATGGCGGTGATGGTTCTGCTCAGGCAGAGCAGTGCTGATGCTCCTCATAAAGCTGTCGCTGCTGTGAAGGTTCTAGGTGACATCACAAATCCCTATGGTTACATACACAACAAAGCTGGGTTGTTGTTGTTTACACTCTGCAAGGCCTGTGGAAGTGAGTGACATCATAGCACTGTAGTTCTGAGGGTTCAAGATGGATGCAACAATCTCCTGTTGCTTCTATGAAGGCCGTAATAGACGACATCACCAAACAGCTCCATAGTCACATACACAGCAAAGGAGAGATGTTGTTTACACCTAGTGATGTCAGTGGTATTGAGTGACATCACAGCACAGTGCTAAGGCTCCTGGGCCTGGACACAGCAGCGGCTGCAATATCTCAACGGAGAATACGTTTATATCTATGTGTGTGTGTGCGCATATATATATATATATATATATATATATATATATATATATATATATTTCTCCGCCGAAATCACTTTTAAACCCATTTCCACCTTTTTTTCCCTTCTCTTCCTCTTACTTTTTTTTCACGTTTTTTTACGTTTTTCTCCTTTTCGCCTCTTTTCTGGGCGTATTATTCTTCTTTTTCTTCTTTTTTTTCGTCTAATGCATACCCCATCAGTGCAGCAATGCTTATTCAATACCGCCAGCAGATGGAGACACTGGGGGATAATTTTCTAAGGATTTATACTGATTTTTCCTGTCTGAATTTGTCGCACAGAAAGTTGCAGGCCAAATATGTGTGACATTTCTGCGACTTTAGCTTCTAGAGCATTTTTACAACATTATACATAGGTGCTGAATACATAAAAAGCGACTGTTCAGCGACAGACAAGTCGCATCGGCTGAAAGTAGGCCAGAATGTCAGTCCATGTTGGAGCAGGTTTAGATACAGTCTAAAGCATAGATCTCAAAGTCTGTGCACAGAATTTAGCAAGGGCCTCGCACCTTCTGATGCATCAGGTAGGTGCACAATAGCATAGCCTAACCCTCTGTACTTTGGTCTATATTGATGCGGGACATAGACAGCCAGCTGATGACCAATCCATTAGTGCAATGGATGGCTGGAAGCATTTGTCTTTGCCTTTGCAATACCACAGAAGCAATGCATGGTCAATGTACAGCAATGACACACCTGTGTGAACAGCCAGGAGACCCCCCCCCCATGTTATGTTACATAGTTACATAGTTAGTACGGTCGAAAAAAGACATATGTCCATCACGTTCAACCAGGGAATTAAGGGGTAGGGGTGTGGCGCGATATTGGGGAAGGGATGAGATTTTATATTTCTTCATAAGCATTAATCTTATTTTGTCAATTAGGAACATTCAGCACCCACCCGCTATCAAGGCAGCTGCCTATCATGTCATGCCCTACCTGCACAGGTGTGCTGGCTACTCAAATGATCCAATTAAGGAGGCCATTTAGTCAGCAGCAGCAGAAGTCCTGTGCCTGGACGCTCCAACAGGGGCCAGACACAAGCAGAAGCAGAAGCAGCAGAAGCAGCAGCAGCACCACCTTTTGTTTTTTGGCTGCAGCAGCAGCAAGGCCCACAGGGCTGGCTAGCTGGCTAGCCAGCAAGCAGGTAGCAATGAAAGTAGGAATCTTTCTTTTTAACCCTGTAAGGGGGTGGTGCACTGTACCCGAAGATACTGCCATATCGGGTCAATGCATAGGGCGACGGAAGCAAGCTTCGAAATCGGCCCCCGTTCTCAAAAATCCATTTAATATATGGTCCCCAGATAGGGGACGTATCAGATATTAAACTGATAAGAACAGATACTACACTTGATCTTAGCCAAAAGGCCGAGAAGCGATAACCGTGAAAGGGGCGGGCCCAACAAGGTCCCCTTCATGGGCACTATCACTGCTTGCTGTCAGGGAGGCTGCCAGACAATTTTCCATGCACACTCTGGGCTGGGGGGCAGTCAACCACCAGTACACACAGCAGAACCTAAACCCATACCATTATTGCTAAGCAGCAAGACAGGGGCCCATTGCACTCCCACGGGGCCTTTTTAAATGCAATCCATAACCCGGATTTGCCAGGAACCCTTCTTACTCCTCCTACTTGCATGTGACACTGGGCTTAGGATCTGCATAGGAAACACACACACAAGCACACACCTACCTTTGTTGCCTGCAGATGCCTCCTTGGCTGTCCCCAAACGGTATCAAACCAACACCCACGGGAAGCTGTAAGCATAGAGGACATGCCTGCACCCCATTGGACTTACCTGTGTGGGTTAAATCCGGGTTATTTGACAACCTATGGCGGTGATGGTTCTGCTCAGGCAGAGCAGTGCTGATGCTCCTCATAAAGCTGTCGCTGCTGTGAAGGTTCTAGGTGACATCACAAATCCCTATGGTTACATACACAACAAAGCTGGGTTGTTGTTGTTTACACTCTGCAAGGCCTGTGGAAGTGAGTGACATCATAGCACTGTAGTTCTGAGGGTTCAAGATGGATGCAACAATCTCCTGTTGCTTCTATGAAGGCCGTAATAGACGACATCACCAAACAGCTCCATAGTCACATACACAGCAAAGGAGAGATGTTGTTTACACCTAGTGATGTCAGTGGTATTGAGTGACATCACAGCACAGTGCTAAGGCTCCTGGGCCTGGACACAGCAGCGGCTGCAATATCTCAACGGAGAATACGTTTATATCTATGTGTGTGTGTGCGCATATATATATATATATATATATATATATATATATATATTTCTCCGCCGAAATCACTTTTAAACCCATTTCCACCTTTTTTTCCCTTCTCTTCCTCTTACTTTTTTTTCACGTTTTTTTACGTTTTTCTCCTTTTCGCCTCTTTTCTGGGCGTATTATTCTTCTTTTTCTTCTTTTTTTTCGTCTAATGCATACCCCATCAGTGCAGCAATGCTTATTCAATACCGCCAGCAGATGGAGACACTGGAGGATAATTTTCTAAGGATTTATACTGATTTTTCCTGTCTGAATTTGTCGCACAGAAAGTTGCAGGCCAAATATGTGTGACATTTCTGCGACTTTAGCTTCTAGAGCATTTTTACAACATTATACATAGGTGCTGAATACATAAAAAGCGACTGTTCAGCGACAGACAAGTCGCATCGGCTGAAAGTAGGCCAGAATGTCAGTCCATGTTGGAGCAGGTTTAGATACAGTCTAAAGCATAGATCTCAAAGTCTGTGCACAGAATTTAGCAAGGGCCTCGCACCTTCTGATGCATCAGGTAGGTGCACAATAGCATAGCCTAACCCTCTGTACTTTGGTCTATATTGATGCGGGACATAGACAGCCAGCTGATGACCAATCCATTAGTGCAATGGATGGCTGGAAGCATTTGTCTTTGCCTTTGCAATACCACAGAAGCAATGCATGGTCAATGTACAGCAATGACACACCTGTGTGAACAGCCAGGAGACCCCCCCCCCCCCCCCCCCATGTTATGTTACATAGTTACATAGTTAGTACGGTCGAAAAAAGACATATGTCCATCACGTTCAACCAGGGAATTAAGGGGTAGGGGTGTGGCGCGATATTGGGGAAGGGATGAGATTTTATATTTCTTCATAAGCATTAATCTTATTTTGTCAATTAGGAACATTCAGCACCCACCCGCTATCAAGGCAGCTGCCTATCATGTCATGCCCTACCTGCACAGGTGTGCTGGCTACTCAAATGATCCAATTAAGGAGGCCATTTAGTCAGCAGCAGCAGAAGTCCTGTGCCTGGACGCTCCAACAGGGGCCAGACACAAGCAGAAGCAGAAGCAGCAGAAGCAGCAGCAGCACCACCTTTTGTTTTTTGGCTGCAGCAGCAGCAAGGCCCACAGGGCTGGCTAGCTGGCCAGCAAGCAGGTAGCAATGAAAGTAGGAATCTTTCTTTTTAACCCTGTAAGGGGGTGGTGCACTGTACCCGAAGATACTGCCATATCGGGTCAATGCATAGGGCGACGGAAGCAAGCTTCGAAATCGGCCCCCGTTCTCAAAAATCCATTTAATATATGGTCCCCAGATAGGGGACGTATCAGATATTAAACTGATAAGAACAGATACTACACTTGATCTTAGCCAAAAGGCCGAGAAGCGATAACCGTGAAAGGGGCGGGCCCAACAAGGTCCCCTTCATGGGCACTATCACTGCTTGCTGTCAGGGAGGCTGCCAGACAATTTTCCATGCACACTCTGGGCTGGGGGGCAGTCAACCACCAGTACACACAGCAGAACCTAAACCCATACCATTATTGCTAAGCAGCAAGACAGGGGCCCATTGCACTCCCACGGGGCCTTTTTAAATGCAATCCATAACCCGGATTTGCCAGGAACCCTTCTTACTCCTCCTACTTGCATGTGACACTGGGCTTAGGATCTGCATAGGAAACACACACACAAGCACACACCTACCTTTGTTGCCTGCAGATGCCTCCTTGGCTGTCCCCAAACGGTATCAAACCAACACCCACGGGAAGCTGTAAGCATAGAGGACATGCCTGCACCCCATTGGACTTACCTGTGTGGGTTAAATCCGGGTTATTTGACAACCTATGGCGGTGATGGTTCTGCTCAGGCAGAGCAGTGCTGATGCTCCTCATAAAGCTGTCGCTGCTGTGAAGGTTCTAGGTGACATCACAAATCCCTATGGTTACATACACAACAAAGCTGGGTTGTTGTTGTTTACACTCTGCAAGGCCTGTGGAAGTGAGTGACATCATAGCACTGTAGTTCTGAGGGTTCAAGATGGATGCAACAATCTCCTGTTGCTTCTATGAAGGCCGTAATAGACGACATCACCAAACAGCTCCATAGTCACATACACAGCAAAGGAGAGATGTTGTTTACACCTAGTGATGTCAGTGGTATTGAGTGACATCACAGCACAGTGCTAAGGCTCCTGGGCCTGGACACAGCAGCGGCTGCAATATCTCAACGGAGAATACGTTTATATCTATGTGTGTGTGTGCGCATATATATATATATATATATATATATATATATATATATATATATATTTCTCCGCCGAAATCACTTTTAAACCCATTTCCACCTTTTTTTCCCTTCTCTTCCTCTTACTTTTTTTTCACGTTTTTTTACGTTTTTCTCCTTTTCGCCTCTTTTCTGGGCGTATTATTCTTCTTTTTCTTCTTTTTTTTCGTCTAATGCATACCCCATCAGTGCAGCAATGCTTATTCAATACCGCCAGCAGATGGAGACACTGGGGGATAATTTTCTAAGGATTTATACTGATTTTTCCTGTCTGAATTTGTCGCACAGAAAGTTGCAGGCCAAATATGTGTGACATTTCTGCGACTTTAGCTTCTAGAGCATTTTTACAACATTATACATAGGTGCTGAATACATAAAAAGCGACTGTTCAGCGACAGACAAGTCGCATCGGCTGAAAGTAGGCCAGAATGTCAGTCCATGTTGGAGCAGGTTTAGATACAGTCTAAAGCATAGATCTCAAAGTCTGTGCACAGAATTTAGCAAGGGCCTCGCACCTTCTGATGCATCAGGTAGGTGCACAATAGCATAGCCTAACCCTCTGTACTTTGGTCTATATTGATGCGGGACATAGACAGCCAGCTGATGACCAATCCATTAGTGCAATGGATGGCTGGAAGCATTTGTCTTTGCCTTTGCAATACCACAGAAGCAATGCATGGTCAATGTACAGCAATGACACACCTGTGTGAACAGCCAGGAGACCCCCCCCCCATGTATGTTACATAGTTACATAGTTAGTACGGTCGAAAAAAGACATATGTCCATCACGTTCAACCAGGGAATTAAGGGGTAGGGGTGTGGCGCGATATTGGGGAAGGGATGAGATTTTATATTTCTTCATAAGCATTAATCTTATTTTGTCAATTAGGAACATTCAGCACCCACCCGCTATCAAGGCAGCTGCCTATCATGTCATGCCCTACCTGCACAGGTGTGCTGGCTACTCAAATGATCCAATTAAGGAGGCCATTTAGTCAGCAGCAGCAGAAGTCCTGTGCCTGGACGCTCCAACAGGGGCCAGACACAAGCAGAAGCAGAAGCAGCAGAAGCAGCAGCAGCACCACCTTTTGTTTTTTGGCTGCAGCAGCAGCAAGGCCCACAGGGCTGGCTAGCTGGCTAGCCAGCAAGCAGGTAGCAATGAAAGTAGGAATCTTTCTTTTTAACCCTGTAAGGGGGTGGTGCACTGTACCCGAAGATACTGCCATATCGGGTCAATGCATAGGGCGACGGAAGCAAGCTTCGAAATCGGCCCCCGTTCTCAAAAATCCATTTAATATATGGTCCCCAGATAGGGGACGTATCAGATATTAAACTGATAAGAACAGATACTACACTTGATCTTAGCCAAAAGGCCGAGAAGCGATAACCGTGAAAGGGGCGGGCCCAACAAGGTCCCCTTCATGGGCACTATCACTGCTTGCTGTCAGGGAGGCTGCCAGACAATTTTCCATGCACACTCTGGGCTGGGGGGCAGTCAACCACCAGTACACACAGCAGAACCTAAACCCATACCATTATTGCTAAGCAGCAAGACAGGGGCCCATTGCACTCCCACGGGGCCTTTTTAAATGCAATCCATAACCCGGATTTGCCAGGAACCCTTCTTACTCCTCCTACTTGCATGTGACACTGGGCTTAGGATCTGCATAGGAAACACACACACAAGCACACACCTACCTTTGTTGCCTGCAGATGCCTCCTTGGCTGTCCCCAAACGGTATCAAACCAACACCCACGGGAAGCTGTAAGCATAGAGGACATGCCTGCACCCCATTGGACTTACCTGTGTGGGTTAAATCCGGGTTATTTGACAACCTATGGCGGTGATGGTTCTGCTCAGGCAGAGCAGTGCTGATGCTCCTCATAAAGCTGTCGCTGCTGTGAAGGTTCTAGGTGACATCACAAATCCCTATGGTTACATACACAACAAAGCTGGGTTGTTGTTGTTTACACTCTGCAAGGCCTGTGGAAGTGAGTGACATCATAGCACTGTAGTTCTGAGGGTTCAAGATGGATGCAACAATCTCCTGTTGCTTCTATGAAGGCCGTAATAGACGACATCACCAAACAGCTCCATAGTCACATACACAGCAAAGGAGAGATGTTGTTTACACCTAGTGATGTCAGTGGTATTGAGTGACATCACAGCACAGTGCTAAGGCTCCTGGGCCTGGACACAGCAGCGGCTGCAATATCTCAACGGAGAATACGTTTATATCTATGTGTGTGTGTGCGCATATATATATATATATATATATATATATATATATATTTCTCCGCCGAAATCACTTTTAAACCCATTTCCACCTTTTTTTCCCTTCTCTTCCTCTTACTTTTTTTTCACGTTTTTTTACGTTTTTCTCCTTTTCGCCTCTTTTCTGGGCGTATTATTCTTCTTTTTCTTCTTTTTTTTCGTCTAATGCATACCCCATCAGTGCAGCAATGCTTATTCAATACCGCCAGCAGATGGAGACACTGGGGGATAATTTTCTAAGGATTTATACAGATTTTTCCTGTCTGAATTTGTCGCACAGAAAGTTGCAGGCCAAATATGTGTGACATTTCTGCGACTTTAGCTTCTAGAGCATTTTTACAACATTATACATAGGTGCTGAATACATAAAAAGCGACTGTTCAGCGACAGACAAGTCGCATCGGCTGAAAGTAGGCCAGAATGTCAGTCCATGTTGGAGCAGGTTTAGATACAGTCTAAAGCATAGATCTCAAAGTCTGTGCACAGAATTTAGCAAGGGCCTCGCACCTTCTGATGCATCAGGTAGGTGCACAATAGCATAGCCTAACCCTCTGTACTTTGGTCTATATTGATGCGGGACATAGACAGCCAGCTGATGACCAATCCATTAGTGCAATGGATGGCTGGAAGCATTTGTCTTTGCCTTTGCAATACCACAGAAGCAATGCATGGTCAATGTACAGCAATGACACACCTGTGTGAACAGCCAGGAGACCCCCCCCCCCCCCCCCCCATGTTATGTTACATAGTTACATAGTTAGTACGGTCGAAAAAAGACATATGTCCATCACGTTCAACCAGGGAATTAAGGGGTAGGGGTGTGGCGCGATATTGGGGAAGGGATGAGATTTTATATTTCTTCATAAGCATTAATCTTATTTTGTCAATTAGGAACATTCAGCACCCACCCGCTATCAAGGCAGCTGCCTATCATGTCATGCCCTACCTGCACAGGTGTGCTGGCTACTCAAATGATCCAATTAAGGAGGCCATTTAGTCAGCAGCAGCAGAAGTCCTGTGCCTGGACGCTCCAACAGGGGCCAGACACAAGCAGAAGCAGAAGCAGCAGAAGCAGCAGCAGCACCACCTTTTGTTTTTTGGCTGCAGCAGCAGCAAGGCCCACAGGGCTGGCTAGCTGGCTAGCCAGCAAGCAGGTAGCAATGAAAGTAGGAATCTTTCTTTTTAACCCTGTAAGGGGGTGGTGCACTGTACCCGAAGATACTGCCATATCGGGTCAATGCATAGGGCGACGGAAGCAAGCTTCGAAATCGGCCCCCGTTCTCAAAAATCCATTTAATATATGGTCCCCAGATAGGGGACGTATCAGATATTAAACTGATAAGAACAGATTTTTTTTTTTTTTTTTTTTTTTTTTTTTTTTTTTTTTTTTCCTCAGTTACAGACTATTGTTTGGACGATCATCAGGTCACCTACCAAGACTCGTCACTTAAAACAATATCTGAAAAAACATCATACGGAAAAAACTAACTAAGGGAACCGAGTGCCAAGAAAAAGTGACCAAACAACAAAACAAAAAAACATGTCAAAAACAATCACAGAAATTGGTCAAAAACTTACAGCTTTCTCCTTTACGTACTTCTTATAAATTTTTCCATCGTGTATGCATCCAGATTTTCTCCGCTTCTTCTTCACCAATTCTCTTTTTTTCCAGTAGAAAGATAGCAAAAATCCTTCCTAAAAACAATCTTTTCAATTCCCTCGGAGAAATAACAACATTTTTAAAAACAAGCAAATTGCGTGAGTCCCATAAAACCTCTTTAAAAACAGAAAAAAGAATCCAATTAGTACGTGTATCTTCCTTTTTACTAAGATCTTGACCAATAAAAACTTTCTCAAAAGAAAAACTGTTATATCCAGTGAGTTGGATTAAAAACTTCTTTAAAAACATAAAAAATTCTTTTGCATAAAAACAGTCCCAATAAAGATGCACTAAGTCTTCTCTACCTCCACAACCCTCTCTTGGGCATCTGTCACTTATTCTCAAACCTCTTCCATTTAAAAAAGATCGGGTTGGGAGGCAGCCATGAAAGGACATCCAACTAACGTCTTTTTGTCTGTTTGATAGTCCAATAACTTTAAAAAACTTCCAAATCTTCACAGACTGAGCATTAGTGCAGAATGGTACTTCATATAATCTCTCATTTTTCCTTATTTCTTGTTCTATTTTCTTTTTATCAGGTTCACCTAAAGAGCTCAAACCAAATTGATCATTGAAAGACCTGAGGAGCACATAGAAGGTAGGTATCACATGTGCTATGGGTCTCCTCAAATCCCTCTCACACCAGCCCCATTTGGAAAACAACCATCCTGCAAGGTATTTACTCATGTCTGCCGCCCTATTATTGCACTGTATCAATTTAAAAATTAAAAGAAAATAGTGCACCTTTAAAAACAGATCAATGTTTGGAAAGTTATATCCGCCCAAATTCATACTCTTCATCACTTCTTCTCTTCTCATTTTCTCCATCTTAGACCCCCAGAAGAACACAAAAAGCTTCCTTGTGACTCTCCTAGTCCATAACTTCCCTGGAGGAAGCACCATAGCCGTATACAAGAGAAGCGGTAGGATTACAGACTTAATGATAAGAACTTTCCCTTTAAGTGACAAGTTCCTTAACCTCCAGAAGGATAGCTTCTTCTCAATTTTACTGTCCAAAGTCTCATAACTTTTCTTTCCTTTGAGGTCTTTATCAAATATCACTCCTAGCACTTCAATGTCTTCTTTTTCCTTAACACCATCCACTACTATATTCTCTTGGTTCCCAAAACTGCATAATTGGCACTTCCCCCAGTTCACATTCATCCCAGCCACACAACAAAAAATCCTCACATGCAAATTTACTCTGTTGAGATCTGCTTGGGATGTACAAGTAAAAACCACATCGTCCATATAACTTAAAACCTTTAACTTACTACCATCACTACCTGGAATAAAAACACCACTCACACATTTATCTTTCTGCACATTCTTCAACAGGCCCTCTATAACGCATATAAACAGAATTGGGGAGAGTGGGCATCCCTGTCTGACTCCAGACAAGACATTAAAAGCAGGCCCCACATGCCCATTTACTAAAATCTGACTTGTCACCCCATGATAAAAACTCATAATAACAGATAATAACTTTTCTGGAATACCTAAGTGTTTTAAAGCAATGAACATAAAATCATGTGCAACCTTATCATAAGCCTTTTCAAAATCTATGGACTCAACAAACAGTGCATTCTTGTTAAAGTTACTGTAATAAATAGAGTCTCTTAAAAGCAATAAATTATCTGTTATTTTTCTTTTCGGTACTGCACAAACTTGGTATTCTCCCACAAGGTGGTCCACTACATCACTCAGTCTATTAGCCACAATCTTAGCAATTATCTTGTAGTCACAATTTAATAAAGTTATAGGTCTCCAATTTTTAAGATCTCTGCCATCACCTTTTTTATGAATTAATGTTATGACCCCTTTCTTCATAGATTCAGCTAAAACACCTGAGTTAAAAACATATTGCACCACCCGTGTAAACTCTTTACTTAAAATATTCCAGAACGCGGAATAAAACTCAGCGGGGAGACCATCACAGCCTGGTGTCTTCCCTTTGGCCATCTTATCCAGGGCCTGCTTGATCTCCCCTTCACTAACATCATCAATCAAAAAATCTACTTTTTCAACAGGAACATTATTCTCCAAAATATTACAATAATCATTCATCTCCGTCTCACTGGCTCTGCTCTTATTACTAAAGAGTGTCTCATAAAATCTGCCAATCTCCTTCACCATCTCCTCTCCAAAAACTTCCCCCGTAGGGGTAAAAACAGATTTAAAAACACCTTTAGCATTAAAACATTTTTTAAAGAAATACCGTGTACACTGCTCATTTTCTTCTAGGTGCTGCACTTTAGACTTATATACAATATTCCTTCCCTTTTCCAACAACCTTTTTTTCATCTCCCCCTTCACCTTAACAATCTCATCCTCCACCTCCACACCAACACGTTTAAACTTATAGAGAGTCTCTAACCGGGATACAAGCCTTTCATCACTCCTCCTCTTCTCTTGTGCTCTCTTTATGCAAAACATCTTAAAGAAATTAGAAAACTCTCCTTTAGCCCATTCCCACCACACTAAGACATTACTAAAATCAGGTTGTTTAGAAACACAGGATAAAAACACATGATTAAAACCAGCCATTACTTCCTCATCTTCCAATAGACTTACATTTAATTTCCAGAGCCCCCTCCCAAAATGAAGGGACTCTGTGACACTTATCTCAGCCGACACCATCTTGTGGTCTGAGAAAGTTGACATCATTTGATTGCACCGGACCACCTTAATCCCATCAGAGACCAGGATGTAATCGATCCGGGATTTACAGCGGCCACTATCTGATATGTACGTATATCTTTCATCAGTGCTAACCATCAGTCCAACATCAGTAAAATGCAAGTCTTGAATAATTTGATTTAAAACATTGGAAGTAATATCAGTTCTAACCTCAGCAGAGCTCTCACGATCATTGACGGATCTAATGCAGTTAAAATCGCCAACAATAATAGTATCTTCACGACCAGGGATAAAAAACTTAAGGGACTCTAAAAAAGACAAACGTGCTTGTTTTTCTGCTGGAGCATACACATTAAAAATTCTCATCCTCTGGCCCAAAACCTCAAAAATTAAAACCATACAACGACCAGGTACTAAAGTTTGGCAATTTAAAACTTTAATGTCCCTGTTTCGCAATAAAATCCCAACACCTTCATTTTTGTTTTCTGCACATGTGGACCAGAAGGACTGCCCACACTTCCACTCATTTGCATAAGGTGCTGACTTTATTGCACACTCCTGTAAACATATCACATCACTTCTAACATTCTCAAGAATATCAAAAATTGCAGCTCTCCTAATTTCAGACTCAATACTTCTTACATTAATAGTTGTTACAACCAAAGTCATAATAACTAGGAAAAGAAAACCAAATGCTTTAAAATCCATCTTAACTTAGAAATTAACATTTTGGCCTTCAACTTTCCTATGTAAACTTGCAAAACAATCAGGCGACCCTATGTTAGAGTCCCTGTCTATTTCATTATCACTACCAAGAACAAGGGCTTCCTGATCCTCAGACCAGCTCCCTGTCTTACACCTTTTATTCACAACCTGCACATCCTCATCTTCCTCCTCCTCTTCTTCCTTACTGCGAGAAACTCTCTGACCAGGTGTTAGAGATCTCTGAGATGACCCAACAACTTCCATTCCCTCCTCCTCCCCCACAATTGGGTTTGGACATTCAATATCATCCATAGCCTCTTCACTAGAAAGAACATCACCATACACTGTCTCAATTTTCTCCACCACTTTCACTTTTTTTGCTTTTTTCTTTTTCACCAAGGTAAATTCACCTCCCACACCTGTCTCCTCACCAGTCACAGCAGTGGAAACACCCTCCTCCCCTGACCTCTCCTGAGTGCTAATGTGCTCCACTATCACAGAACTTTCCTCAGCCACCTGTGCCACATTAACACTCACACTCACACTCTCACCAACTCCAGGAACAAACCTCCCTCCCCCTTTTTCTCTTTGTTCTCCTCTATTCCCAGCTGCATCAGCATAACTTCTCTTCTTTTTATACCACATATCACAGCCTCTTGCCAAATGTTCCTCACTTCCACAGATATCACATGTCTTCTTCTCTGTACAAATACTTGCTTCATGACCAGTTTTCCCACAATTTCTGCAACATTCTCCTTTCTCAGGGCAATAATCCTGCACATGGCCATAGGCATGGCACTTTCTACAATATTGCAACTGGCCTTCATAAAAGCAGAAACCTCTCTCTCCTCCGATAGAAAACACCTGTGGTATGCTCTTCCTTCCATCTTGCATTCCTTCATCTTTTTTAAATTTTACAATAAACTTTCTCTTACAATTAAAGTACCCAAACTTGTTCTTAAGTCTTCCTATAAATTTCACTTCCTCGCAATACCGGAACAAAAAGTTTGTAACCATTTCATCAGAAACCTTAGGATTATACATGTGGACAATTACTACCTTTGTTGTATTCATAAATAACGGTTCCACTTTAATCTTCTTCATTATAGCAGGCTCACTTTTCCTCTTCATTTCTTCAAGATCCATATAGACTCTCTGGCAAATCTCAGAACCACAAAAAGTAATATCATAAATTCCTTGCCTAGGAAAATCCTGTATAGCCAATACATTCCATACCTGTAGGTAATCAAGCATGCGAAGAATCTCCACAACGATTTGGTCAAGTCCGATCGTCCCCCGGTGCTCGCCAGGAACGTAGATCCGCACCGTGTCCTCAAGTCCACGCGCCTTCTCGCTCATTTTTGCAGGTAAAACCCACGATCGCAGCTCAGCAACAATCCAGGGCCCCCCGTAAAGAGGGCCCCGATCACCACTCCTTTCAACCCAAACCACGCACAGAAATCCACACGTGATCTTAGCCAAAAGGCCGAGAAGCGATAACCGTGAAAGGGGCGGGCCCAACAAGGTCCCCTTCATGGGCACTATCACTGCTTGCTGTCAGGGAGGCTGCCAGACAATTTTCCATGCACACTCTGGGCTGGGGGCAGTCAACCACCAGTACACACAGCAGAACCTAAACCCATACCATTATTGCTAAGCAGCAAGACAGGGGCCCATTGCACTCCCACGGGGCCTTTTTAAATGCAATCCATAACCCGGATTTGCCAGGAACCCTTCTTACTCCTCCTACTTGCATGTGACACTGGGCTTAGGATCTGCATAGGAAACACACACACAAGCACACACCTACCTTTGTTGCCTGCAGATGCCTCCTTGGCTGTCCCCAAACGGTATCAAACCAACACCCACGGGAAGCTGTAAGCATAGAGGACATGCCTGCACCCCATTGGACTTACCTGTGTGGGTTAAATCCGGGTTATTTGACAACCTATGGCGGTGATGGTTCTGCTCAGGCAGAGCAGTGCTGATGCTCCTCATAAAGCTGTCGCTGCTGTGAAGGTTCTAGGTGACATCACAAATCCCTATGGTTACATACACAACAAAGCTGGGTTGTTGTTGTTTACACTCTGCAAGGCCTGTGGAAGTGAGTGACATCATAGCACTGTAGTTCTGAGGGTTCAAGATGGATGCAACAATCTCCTGTTGCTTCTATGAAGGCCATAATAGACGACATCACCAAACAGCTCCATAGTCACATACACAGCAAAGGAGAGATGTTGTTTACACCTAGTGATGTCAGTGGTATTGAGTGACATCACAGCACAGTGCTAAGGCTCCTGGGCCTGGACACAGCAGCGGCTGCAATATCTCAACGGAGAATACGTTTATATCTATGTGTGTGTGTGCGCATATATATATATATATATATATATATATATATATATATATATATTTCTCCGCCGAGATCACTTTTAAACCCATTTCCACCTTTTTTTCCCTTCTCTTCCTCTTACTTTTTTTTCACGTTTTTTTACGTTTTTCTCCTTTTCGCCTCTTTTCTGGGCGTATTATTCTTCTTTTTCTTCTTTTTTTTCGTCTAATGCATACCCCATCAGTGCAGCAATGCTTATTCAATACCGCCAGCAGATGGAGACACTGGGGGATAATTTTCTAAGGATTTATACTGATTTTTCCTGTCTGAATTTGTCGCACAGAAAGTTGCAGGCCAAATATGTGTGACATTTCTGCGACTTTAGCTTCTAGAGCATTTTTACAACATTATACATAGGTGCTGAATACATAAAAAGCGACTGTTCAGCGACAGACAAGTCGCATCGGCTGAAAGTAGGCCAGAATGTCAGTCCATGTTGGAGCAGGTTTAGATACAGTCTAAAGCATAGATCTCAAAGTCTGTGCACAGAATTTAGCAAGGGCCTCGCACCTTCTGATGCATCAGGTAGGTGCACAATAGCATAGCCTAACCCTCTGTACTTTGGTCTATATTGATGCGGGACATAGACAGCCAGCTGATGACCAATCCATTAGTGCAATGGATGGCTGGAAGCATTTGTCTTTGCCTTTGCAATACCACAGAAGCAATGCATGGTCAATGTACAGCAATGACACACCTGTGTGAACAGCCAGGAGACCCCCCCCCATGTTATGTTACATAGTTACATAGTTAGTACGGTCGAAAAAAGACATATGTCCATCACGTTCAACCAGGGAATTAAGGGGTAGGGGTGTGGCGCGATATTGGGGAAGGGATGAGATTTTATATTTCTTCATAAGCATTAATCTTATTTTGTCAATTAGGAACATTCAGCACCCACCCGCTATCAAGGCAGCTGCCTATCATGTCATGCCCTACCTGCACAGGTGTGCTGGCTACTCAAATGATCCAATTAAGGAGGCCATTTAGTCAGCAGCAGCAGAAGTCCTGTGCCTGGACGCTCCAACAGGGGCCAGACACAAGCAGAAGCAGAAGCAGCAGAAGCAGCAGCAGCACCACCTTTTGTTTTTTGGCTGCAGCAGCAGCAAGGCCCACAGGGCTGGCTAGCTGGCTAGCCAGCAAGCAGGTAGCAATGAAAGTAGGAATCTTTCTTTTTAACCCTGTAAGGGGGTGGTGCACTGTACCCGAAGATACTGCCATATCGGGTCAATGCATAGGGCGACGGAAGCAAGCTTCGAAATCGGCCCCCGTTCTCAAAAATCCATTTAATATATGGTCCCCAGATAGGGGACGTATCAGATATTAAACTGATAAGAACAGATACTACACTTGATCTTAGCCAAAAGGCCGAGAAGAGATAACCGTGAAAGGGGCGGGCCCAACAAGGTCCCCTTCATGGGCACTATCACTGCTTGCTGTCAGGGAGGCTGCCAGACAATTTTCCATGCACACTCTGGGCTGGGGGGCAGTCAACCACCAGTACACACAGCAGAACCTAAACCCATACCATTATTGCTAAGCAGCAAGACAGGGGCCCATTGCACTCCCACGGGGCCTTTTTAAATGCAATCCATAACCCGGATTTGCCAGGAACCCTTCTTACTCCTCCTACTTGCATGTGACACTGGGCTTAGGATCTGCATAGGAAACACACACACAAGCACACACCTACCTTTGTTGCCTGCAGATGCCTCCTTGGCTGTCCCCAAACGGTATCAAACCAACACCCACGGGAAGCTGTAAGCATAGAGGACATGCCTGCACCCCATTGGACTTACCTGTGTGGGTTAAATCCGGGTTATTTGACAACCTATGGCGGTGATGGTTCTGCTCAGGCAGAGCAGTGCTGATGCTCCTCATAAAGCTGTCGCTGCTGTGAAGGTTCTAGGTGACATCACAAATCCCTATGGTTACATACACAACAAAGCTGGGTTGTTGTTGTTTACACTCTGCAAGGCCTGTGGAAGTGAGTGACATCATAGCACTGTAGTTCTGAGGGTTCAAGATGGATGCAACAATCTCCTGTTGCTTCTATGAAGGCCGTAATAGACGACATCACCAAACAGCTCCATAGTCACATACACAGCAAAGGAGAGATGTTGTTTACACCTAGTGATGTCAGTGGTATTGAGTGACATCACAGCACAGTGCTAAGGCTCCTGGGCCTGGACACAGCAGCGGCTGCAATATCTCAACGGAGAATACGTTTATATCTATGTGTGTGTGTGCGCATATATATATATATATATATATATATATATATATATATATATATATTTCTCCGCCGAAATCACTTTTAAACCCATTTCCACCTTTTTTTCCCTTCTCTTCCTCTTACTTTTTTTTCACGTTTTTTTACGTTTTTCTCCTTTTCGCCTCTTTTCTGGGCGTATTATTCTTCTTTTTCTTCTTTTTTTTCGTCTAATGCATACCCCATCAGTGCAGCAATGCTTATTCAATACCGCCAGCAGATGGAGACACTGGGGGATAATTTTCTAAGGATTTATACTGATTTTTCCTGTCTGAATTTGTCGCACAGAAAGTTGCAGGCCAAATATGTGTGACATTTCTGCGACTTTAGCTTCTAGAGCATTTTTACAACATTATACATAGGTGCTGAATACATAAAAAGCGACTGTTCAGCGACAGACAAGTCGCATCGGCTGAAAGTAGGCCAGAATGTCAGTCCATGTTGGAGCAGGTTTAGATACAGTCTAAAGCATAGATCTCAAAGTCTGTGCACAGAATTTAGCAAGGGCCTCGCACCTTCTGATGCATCAGGTAGGTGCACAATAGCATAGCCTA
This sequence comes from Hyla sarda, assembly GCF_029499605.1. Classification (NCBI taxonomy): domain Eukaryota; kingdom Metazoa; phylum Chordata; class Amphibia; order Anura; family Hylidae; genus Hyla; species Hyla sarda. The sequence continues at coordinate 100,498 of NW_026607666.1, forward strand.
ACCCTCTGTACTTTGGTCTATATTGATGCGGGACATAGACAGCCAGCTGATGACCAATCCATTAGTGCAATGGATGGCTGGAAGCATTTGTCTTTGCCTTTGCAATACCACAGAAGCAATGCATGGTCAATGTACAGCAATGACACACCTGTGTGAACAGCCAGGAGACCCCCCCCCCCCCCCCATGTTATGTTACATAGTTACATAGTTAGTACGGTCGAAAAAAGACATATGTCCATCACGTTCAACCAGGGAATTAAGGGGTAGGGGTGTGGCGCGATATTGGGGAAGGGATGAGATTTTATATTTCTTCATAAGCATTAATCTTATTTTGTCAATTAGGAACATTCAGCACCCACCCGCTATCAAGGCAGCTGCCTATCATGTCATGCCCTACCTGCACAGGTGTGCTGGCTACTCAAATGATCCAATTAAGGAGGCCATTTAGTCAGCAGCAGCAGAAGTCCTGTGCCTGGACGCTCCAACAGGGGCCAGACACAAGCAGAAGCAGAAGCAGCAGAAGCAGCAGCAGCACCACCTTTTGTTTTTTGGCTGCAGCAGCAGCAAGGCCCACAGGGCTGGCTAGCTGGCTAGCCAGCAAGCAGGTAGCAATGAAAGTAGGAATCTTTCTTTTTAACCCTGTAAGGGGGTGGTGCACTGTACCCGAAGATACTGCCATATCGGGTCAATGCATAGGGCGACGGAAGCAAGCTTCGAAATCGGCCCCCGTTCTCAAAAATCCATTTAATATATGGTCCCCAGATAGGGGACGTATCAGATATTAAACTGATAAGAACAGATACTACACTTGATCTTAGCCAAAAGGCCGAGAAGCGATAACCGTGAAAGGGGCGGGCCCAACAAGGTCCCCTTCATGGGCACTATCACTGCTTGCTGTCAGGGAGGCTGCCAGACAATTTTCCATGCACACTCTGGGCTGGGGGGCAGTCAACCACCAGTACACACAGCAGAACCTAAACCCATACCATTATTGCTAAGCAGCAAGACAGGGGCCCATTGCACTCCCACGGGGCCTTTTTAAATGCAATCCATAACCCGGATTTGCCAGGAACCCTTCTTACTCCTCCTACTTGCATGTGACACTGGGCTTAGGATCTGCATAGGAAACACACACACAAGCACACACCTACCTTTGTTGCCTGCAGATGCCTCCTTGGCTGTCCCCAAACGGTATCAAACCAACACCCACGGGAAGCTGTAAGCATAGAGGACATGCCTGCACCCCATTGGACTTACCTGTGTGGGTTAAATCCGGGTTATTTGACAACCTATGGCGGTGATGGTTCTGCTCAGGCAGAGCAGTGCTGATGCTCCTCATAAAGCTGTCGCTGCTGTGAAGGTTCTAGGTGACATCACAAATCCCTATGGTTACATACACAACAAAGCTGGGTTGTTGTTGTTTACACTCTGCAAGGCCTGTGGAAGTGAGTGACATCATAGCACTGTAGTTCTGAGGGTTCAAGATGGATGCAACAATCTCCTGTTGCTTCTATGAAGGCCGTAATAGACGACATCACCAAACAGCTCCATAGTCACATACACAGCAAAGGAGAGATGTTGTTTACACCTAGTGATGTCAGTGGTATTGAGTGACATCACAGCACAGTGCTAAGGCTCCTGGGCCTGGACACAGCAGCGGCTGCAATATCTCAACGGAGAATACGTTTATATCTATGTGTGTGTGTGCGCATATATATATATATATATATATATATATATATATATATATATATTTCTCCGCCGAAATCACTTTTAAACCCATTTCCACCTTTTTTTCCCTTCTCTTCCTCTTACTTTTTTTTCACGTTTTTTTACGTTTTTCTCCTTTTCGCCTCTTTTCTGGGCGTATTATTCTTCTTTTTCTTCTTTTTTTTCGTCTAATGCATACCCCATCAGTGCAGCAATGCTTATTCAATACCGCCAGCAGATGGAGACACTGGGGGATAATTTTCTAAGGATTTATACTGATTTTTCCTGTCTGAATTTGTCGCACAGAAAGTTGCAGGCCAAATATGTGTGACATTTCTGCGACTTTAGCTTCTAGAGCATTTTTACAACATTATACATAGGTGCTGAATACATAAAAAGCGACTGTTCAGCGACAGACAAGTCGCATCGGCTGAAAGTAGGCCAGAATGTCAGTCCATGTTGGAGCAGGTTTAGATACAGTCTAAAGCATAGATCTCAAAGTCTGTGCACAGAATTTAGCAAGGGCCTCGCACCTTCTGATGCATCAGGTAGGTGCACAATAGCATAGCCTAACCCTCTGTACTTTGGTCTATATTGATGCGGGACATAGACAGCCAGCTGATGACCAATCCATTAGTGCAATGGATGGCTGGAAGCATTTGTCTTTGCCTTTGCAATACCACAGAAGCAATGCATGGTCAATGTACAGCAATGACACACCTGTGTGAACAGCCAGGAGACCCCCCCCCCCCCCCATGTTATGTTACATAGTTACATAGTTAGTACGGTCGAAAAAAGACATATGTCCATCACGTTCAACCAGGGAATTAAGGGGTAGGGGTGTGGCGCGATATTGGGGAAGGGATGAGATTTTATATTTCTTCATAAGCATTAATCTTATTTTGTCAATTAGGAACATTCAGCACCCACCCGCTATCAAGGCAGCTGCCTATCATGTCATGCCCTACCTGCACAGGTGTGCTGGCTACTCAAATGATCCAATTAAGGAGGCCATTTAGTCAGCAGCAGCAGAAGTCCTGTGCCTGGACGCTCCAACAGGGGCCAGACACAAGCAGAAGCAGAAGCAGCAGAAGCAGCAGCAGCACCACCTTTTGTTTTTTGGCTGCAGCAGCAGCAAGGCCCACAGGGCTGGCTAGCTGGCTAGCCAGCAAGCAGGTAGCAATGAAAGTAGGAATCTTTCTTTTTAACCCTGTAAGGGGGTGGTGCACTGTACCCGAAGATACTGCCATATCGGGTCAATGCATAGGGCGACGGAAGCAAGCTTCGAAATCGGCCCCCGTTCTCAAAAATCCATTTAATATATGGTCCCCAGATAGGGGACGTATCAGATATTAAACTGATAAGAACAGATACTACACTTGATCTTAGCCAAAAGGCCGAGAAGCGATAACCGTGAAAGGGGCGGGCCCAACAAGGTCCCCTTCATGGGCACTATCACTGCTTGCTGTCAGGGAGGCTGCCAGACAATTTTCCATGCACACTCTGGGCTGGGGGGCAGTCAACCACCAGTACACACAGCAGAACCTAAACCCATACCATTATTGCTAAGCAGCAAGACAGGGGCCCATTGCACTCCCACGGGGCCTTTTTAAATGCAATCCATAACCCGGATTTGCCAGGAACCCTTCTTACTCCTCCTACTTGCATGTGACACTGGGCTTAGGATCTGCATAGGAAACACACACACAAGCACACACCTACCTTTGTTGCCTGCAGATGCCTCCTTGGCTGTCCCCAAACGGTATCAAACCAACACCCACGGGAAGCTGTAAGCATAGAGGACATGCCTGCACCCCATTGGACTTACCTGTGTGGGTTAAATCCGGGTTATTTGACAACCTATGGCGGTGATGGTTCTGCTCAGGCAGAGCAGTGCTGATGCTCCTCATAAAGCTGTCGCTGCTGTGAAGGTTCTAGGTGACATCACAAATCCCTATGGTTACATACACAACAAAGCTGGGTTGTTGTTGTTTACACTCTGCAAGGCCTGTGGAAGTGAGTGACATCATAGCACTGTAGTTCTGAGGGTTCAAGATGGATGCAACAATCTCCTGTTGCTTCTATGAAGGCCGTAATAGACGACATCACCAAACAGCTCCATAGTCACATACACAGCAAAGGAGAGATGTTGTTTACACCTAGTGATGTCAGTGGTATTGAGTGACATCACAGCACAGTGCTAAGGCTCCTGGGCCTGGACACAGCAGCGGCTGCAATATCTCAACGGAGAATACGTTTATATCTATGTGTGTGTGTGCGCATATATATATATATATATATATATATATATATATATATATATTTCTCCGCCGAAATCACTTTTAAACCCATTTCCACCTTTTTTTCCCTTCTCTTCCTCTTACTTTTTTTTCACGTTTTTTTACGTTTTTCTCCTTTTCGCCTCTTTTCTGGGCGTATTATTCTTCTTTTTCTTCTTTTTTTTCGTCTAATGCATACCCCATCAGTGCAGCAATGCTTATTCAATACCGCCAGCAGATGGAGACACTGGGGGATAATTTTCTAAGGATTTATACTGATTTTTCCTGTCTGAATTTGTCGCACAGAAAGTTGCAGGCCAAATATGTGTGACATTTCTGCGACTTTAGCTTCTAGAGCATTTTTACAACATTATACATAGGTGCTGAATACATAAAAAGCGACTGTTCAGCGACAGACAAGTCGCATCGGCTGAAAGTAGGCCAGAATGTCAGTCCATGTTGGAGCAGGTTTAGATACAGTCTAAAGCATAGATCTCAAAGTCTGTGCACAGAATTTAGCAAGGGCCTCGCACCTTCTGATGCATCAGGTAGGTGCACAATAGCATAGCCTAACCCTCTGTACTTTGGTCTATATTGATGCGGGACATAGACAGCCAGCTGATGACCAATCCATTAGTGCAATGGATGGCTGGAAGCATTTGTCTTTGCCTTTGCAATACCACAGAAGCAATGCATGGTCAATGTACAGCAATGACACACCTGTGTGAACAGCCAGGAGACCCCCCCCCCCCCCCCCCATGTTATGTTACATAGTTACATAGTTAGTACGGTCGAAAAAAGACATATGTCCATCACGTTCAACCAGGGAATTAAGGGGTAGGGGTGTGGGCGCGATATTGGGGAAGGGATGAGATTTTATATTTCTTCATAAGCATTAATCTTATTTTGTCAATTAGGAACATTCAGCACCCACCCGCTATCAAGGCAGCTGCCTATCATGTCATGCCCTACCTGCACAGGGTGTGCTGGCTACTCAAATGATCCAATTAAGGAGGCCATTTAGTCAGCAGCAGCAGAAGTCCTGTGCCTGGACGCTCCAACAGGGGCCAGACACAAGCAGAAGCAGAAGCAGCAGAAGCAGCAGCAGCACCACCTTTTGTTTTTGGCTGCAGCAGCAGCAAGGCCCACAGGGCTGGCTAGCTGGCTAGCCAGCAAGCAGGTAGCAATGAAAGTAGGAATCTTTCTTTTAACCCCTGTAAGGGGGTGTGCACTGTACCCGAAGATACTGCCATATCGGGTCAATGCATAGGGCAACGGAAGCAAGCTTCGAAATCGGCCCCCGTTCTCAAAAATCCATTTAATATATGGTCCCCAGATAGGGGACGTATCAGATATTAAACTGATAAGAACAGATACTACACTTGATCTTAGCCAAAAGGCCGAGAAGCGATAACCGTGAAAGGGGCGGGCCCAACAAGGTCCCCTTCATGGGCACTATCACTGCTTGCTGTCAGGGAGGCTGCCAGACAATTTTCCATGCACACTCTGGGCTGGGGGGGGCAGTCAACCACCAGTACACACAGCAGAACCTAAACCCATACCATTATTGCTAAGCAGCAAGACAGGGGCCCATTGCACTCCCACGGGGCCTTTTTAAATGCAATCCATAACCCGGATTTGCCAGGGAACCCTTCTTACTCCTCCTACTTGCATGTGACACTGGGCTTAGGATCTGCATAGGAAACACACACACAAGCACACACCTACCTTTGTTGCCTGCAGATGCCTCCTTGGCTGTCCCCAAACGGTATCAAACCAACACCCACGGGAAGCTGTAAGCATAGAGGACATGCCTGCACCCCATTGGACTTACCTGTGTGGGTTAAATCCGGGTTATTTGACAACCTATGGCGGTGATGGTTCTGCTCAGGCAGAGCAGTGCTGATGCTCCTCATAAAGCTGTCGCTGCTGTGAAGGTTCTAGGTGACATCACAAATCCCTATGGTTACATACACAACAAAGCTGGGTTGTTGTTGTTTACACTCTGCAAGGCCTGTGGAAGTGAGTGACATCATAGCACTGTAGTTCTGAGGGTTCAAGATGGATGCAACAATCTCCTGTTGCTTCTATGAAGGCCGTAATAGACGACATCACCAAACAGCTCCATAGTCACATACACAGCAAAGGAGAGATGTTGTTTACACCTAGTGATGTCAGTGGTATTGAGTGACATCACAGCACAGTGCTAAGGCTCCTGGGCCTGGACACAGCAGCGGCTGCAATATCTCAACGGAGAATACGTTTATATCTATGTGTGTGTGTGCGCATATATATATATATAATATATATATATATATATTTCTCCGCCGAAATCACTTTTAAACCCATTTCCACCTTTTTTTCCCTTCTCTTCCTCTTACTTTTTTTCACGTTTTTTTACGTTTTTCTCCTTTTCGCCTCTTTTCTGGGCGTATTATTCTTCTTTTTTCTTCTTTTTTTTCGTCTAATGCATACCCCATCAGTGCAGCAATGCTTATTCAATACCGCCAGCAGATGGAGACACTGGGGATAATTTTCTAAGGATTTATACTGATTTTTCCTGTCTGAATTTGTCGCACAGAAAGTTGCAGGCCAAATATGTGTGACCATTTCTGCGACTTTAGCTTCTAGAGCATTTTTACAACATTATACATAGGTGCTGAATACATAAAAAGCGACTGTTCAGCGACAGACAAGTCGCATCGGCTGAAAGTAGGCCAGAATGTCAGTCCATGTTGGAGCAGGTTTAGATACAGTCTAAAGCATAGATCTCAAAGTCTGTGCACAGAATTTAGCAAGGGCCCTCGCACCTTCTGATGCATCAGGTAGGTGCACAATAGCATAGCCTAACCCTCTGTACTTTGGTCTATATTGATGCGGGACATAGACAGCCAGCTGATGACCAATCCATTAGTGCAATGGATGGCTGGAAGCATTTGTCTTTGCCTTTGCAATACCACAGAAGCAATGCATGGTCAATGTACAGCAATGACACACCTGTGTGAACAGCCAGGAGACCCCCCCCCATGTTATGTTACATAGTTACATAGTTAGTACGGTCGAAAAAAGACATATGTCCATCACGTTCAACCAGGGAATTAAGGGGTAGGGGTGTGGCGCGATATTGGGGAAGGGATGAGTTTTATATTTCTTCATAAGCATTAATCTTATTTTGTCAATTAGGAACATTCAGCACCCACCCGCTATCAAGGCAGCTGCCTATCATGTCATGCCCTACCTGCACAGGTGTGCTGGCTACTCAAATGATCCAATTAAGGAGGCCATTTAGTCAGCAGCAGCAGAAGTCCTGTGCCTGGACGCTCCAACAGGGGCCAGACACAAGCAGAAGCAGAAGCAGCAGAAGCAGCAGCAGCACCACCTTTTGTTTTTTGGCTGCAGCAGCAGCAAGGCCCACAGGGCTGGCTAGCTGGCTAGCCAGCAAGCAGGTAGCAATGAAAGTAGGAATCTTTCTTTTTAACCCTGTAAGGGGGTGGTGCACTGTACCCGAAGATACTGCCATATCGGGTCAATGCATAGGGCGACGGAAGCAAGCTTCGAAATCGGCCCCCGTTCTCAAAAATCCATTTAATATATGGTCCCCAGATAGGGGACGTATCAGATATTAAACTGATAAGAACAGATACTACACTTGATCTTAGCCAAAAGGCCGAGAAGCGATAACCGTGAAAGGGGGCGGGCCCAACAAGGTCCCCTTCATGGGCACTATCACTGCTTGCTGTCAGGGAGGCTGCCAGACAATTTTCCATGCACACTCTGGGCTGGGGGGCAGTCAACCACCTGTACACACAGCAGAACCTAACCCATACCATTATTGCTAAGCAGCAAGACAGGGGCCCATTGCACTCCACGGGGCCTTTTTAAATGCAATCCATAACCCGGATTTGCCAGGAACCCTTCTTACTCCTCCTACTTGCATGTGACACTGGGCTTAGGATCTGCATAGGAAACACACACACAAGCACACACCTACCTTTGTTGCCTGCAGATGCCTCCTTGGCTGTCCCCAAACGGTATCAAACCAACACCCACGGGAAGCTGTAAGCATAGAGGACATGCCTGCACCCCATTGGACTTACCTGTGTGGGTTAAATCCGGGTTATTTGACAACCTATGGCGGTGATGGTTCTGCTCAGGCAGAGCAGTGCTGATGCTCCTCATAAAGCTGTCGCTGCTGTGAAGGTTCTAGGTGACATCACAAATCCCTATGGTTACATACACAACAAAGCTGGGTTGTTGTTGTTTACACTCTGCAAGGCCTGTGGAAGTGAGTGACATCATAGCACTGTAGTTCTGAGGGTTCAAGATGGATGCAACAATCTCCTGTTGCTTCTATGAAGGCCGTAATAGACGACATCACCAAACAGCTCCATAGTCACATACACAGCAAAGGAGAGATGTTGTTTACACCTAGTGATGTCAGTGGTATTGAGTGGACATCACAGCACAGTGCTAAGGCTCCTGGGCCTGGGACACAGCAGCGGCTGCAATATCTCAACGGAGAATACGTTTATATCTATGTGTGTGTGTGCGCATATATATATATATATATATATATATATATATATATATATTTCTCCGCCGAAATCACTTTTAAACCCATTTCCACCTTTTTTTTCCCTTCTCTTCCTCTTACTTTTTTTTCACGTTTTTTTACGTTTTTCTCCTTTTCGCCTCTTTTCTGGGCGTATTATTCTTCTTTTTCTTCTTTTTTTTCGTCTATTGCATACCCCATCAGTGCAGCAATGCTTATTCAATACCGCCAGCAGATGGAGACACTGGGGGATAATTTTCTAAGGATTTATACTGATTTTTCCTGTCTGAATTTGTCGCACAGAAAGTTGCAGGCCAAATATGTGTGACATTTCTGCGACTTTAGCTTCTAGAGCATTTTTACAACATTATACATAGGTGCTGAATACATAAAAAGCGACTGTTCAGCGACAGACAAGTCGCATCGGCTGAAAGTAGGCCAGAATGTCAGTCCATGTTGGAGCAGGTTTAGATACAGTCTAAAGCATAGATCTCAAAGTCTGTGCACAGAATTTAGCAAGGGCCTCGCACCTTCTGATGCATCAGGTAGGTGCACAATAGCATAGCCTAACCCTCTGTACTTTGGTCTATATTGATGCGGGACATAGACAGCCAGCTGATGACCAATCCATTAGTGCAATGGATGGCTGGAAGCATTTGTCTTTGCCTTTGCAATACCACAGAAGCAATGCATGGTCAATGTACAGCAATGACACACCTGTGTGAACAGCCAGGAGACCCCCCCCCCCCCCCCCATGTTATGTTACATAGTTACATAGTTAGTACGGTCGAAAAAAGACATATGTCCATCACGTTCAACCAGGGAATTAAGGGGTAGGGGTGTGGCGCGATATTGGGGAAGGGATGAGATTTTATATTTCTTCATAAGCATTAATCTTATTTTGTCAATTAGGAACATTCAGCACCCACCCGCTATCAAGGCAGCTGCCTATCATGTCATGCCCTACCTGCACAGGTGTGCTGGCTACTCAAATGATCAATTAAGGAGGCCATTTAGTCAGCAGCAGCAGAAGTCCTGTGCCTGGACGCTCCAACAGGGGCCAGACACAAGCAGAAGCAGAAGCAGCAGAAGCAGCAGCAGCACCACCTTTTGTTTTTTGGCTGCAGCAGCAGCAAGGCCCACAGGGCTGGCTAGCTGGCTAGCCAGCAAGCAGGTAGCAATGAAAGTAGGAATCTTTCTTTTTAACCCTGGTAAGGGGGGTGGTGCACTGTACCCGAAGATACTGCCATATCGGGTCAATGCATAGGGCGACGGAAGCAAGCTTCGAAATCGGCCCCCGTTCTCAAAAAATCCATTTAATATATGGTCCCCAGATAGGGGACGTATCAGATATTAAACTGATAAGAACAGATACTACACTTGATCTTAGCCAAAAGGCGAGAAGCGATAACCGTGAAAGGGGCGGGCCCAACAAGGTCCCCTTCATGGGCACTATCACTGCTTGCTGTCAGGGAGGCTGCCAGACAATTTTCCATGCACACTCTGGGCTGGGGGGCAGTCAACCACCAGTACACACAGCAGAACCTAAACCCATACCATTATTGCTAAGCAGGCAAGACAGGGGGCCCATTGCACTCCCACGGGGGCCTTTTTAAATGCAATCCATAACCCGGATTTGCCAGGAACCCTTCTTACTCCTCCTACTTGCATGTGACACTGGGCTTAGGATCTGCATAGGAAACACACACACAAGCACACACCTACCTTTGTTGCCTGCAGATGCCTCCTTGGCTGTCCCCAAACGGTATCAAACCAACACCCACGGGAAGCTGTAAGCATAGAGGGACATGCCTGCACCCCATTGGACTACCTGTGTGGGTTAAATCCGGGTTATTTGACAACCTATGGGCGGTGATGGTTCTGCTCAGGCAGAGCAGTGCTGATGCTCCTCATAAAGCTGTCGCTGCTGTGAAGGTTCTAGGTGACATCACAAATCCCTATGGTTACATACACAACAAAGCATGGGTTGTTGTTGTTTACACTCTGCAAGGCCTGTGGAAGTGAGTGACATCATAGCACTGTAGTTCTGAGGGTTCAAGATGGATGCAACAATCTCCTGTTGCTTCTATGAAGGCCGTAATAGACGACATCACCAAACAGCTCCATAGTCACATACACAGCAAAGGAGAGATGTTGTTTACACCTAGTGATGTCAGTGGTATTGAGTGACATCACAGCACAGTGCTAAGGCTCCTGGGCCTGGACACAGCAGCGGCTGCAATATCTCAACGGAGAATACGTTTATATCTATGTGTGTGTGTGCGCATATATATATATATATATATATATATATATATATATATATATATATATTTCTCCGCCGAAATCACTTTTAAACCCATTTCCACCTTTTTTTCCCTTCTCTTCCTCTTACTTTTTTTTCACGTTTTTTTTACGTTTTTCTCCTTTTCGCCTCTTTTCTGGGCGTATTATTCTTCTTTTTCTTCTTTTTTTTCGTCTAATGCATACCCCATCAGTGCAGCAATGCTTATTCAATACCGCCAGCAGATGGAGACACTGGGGGATAATTTTCTAAGGATTTATACTGATTTTTCCTGTCTGAATTTGTCGCACAGAAAGTTGCAGGCCAAATATGTGTGACATTTCTGCGACTTTAGCTTCTAGAGCATTTTTACAACATTATACATAGGTGCTAGAATACATAAAAAGCGACTGTTCAGCGACAGACAAGTCGCATCGGCTGAAAGTAGGCCAGAATGTCAGTCCATGTTGGAGCAGGTTTAGATACAGTCTAAAGCATAGATCTCAAAGTCTGTGCACAGAATTTAGCAAGGGCCTCGCACCTTCTGATGCATCAGGTAGGTGCACAATAGCATAGCCTAACCCTCTGTACTTTGGTCTATATTGATGCGGGACATAGACAGCCAGCTGATGACCAATCCATTAGTGCAATGGATGGCTGGAAGCATTTGTCTTTGCCTTTGCAATACCACAGAAGCAATGCATGGTCAATGTACAGCAATGACACACCTGTGTGAACAGCCAGGAGACCCCCCCCCCCCCCCATGTTATGTTACATAGTTACATAGTTAGTACGGTCGAAAAAAGACATATGTCCATCACGTTCAACCAGGGAATTAAGGGGTAGGGGTGTGGCGCGATATTGGGGAAGGGATGAGATTTTATATTTCTTCATAAGCATTAATCTTATTTTGTCAATTAGGAACATTCAGCACCCACCCGCTATCAAGGCAGCTGCCTATCATGTCATGCCCTACCTGCACAGGTGTGCTGGCTACTCAAATGATCCAATTAAGGAGGCCATTTAGTCAGCAGCAGCAGAAGTCCTGTGCCTGGACGCTCCAACAGGGGCCAGACACAAGCAGAAGCAGAAGCAGCAGAAGCAGCAGCAGCACCACCTTTTGTTTTTTGGCTGCAGCAGCAGCAAGGCCCACAGGGCTGGCTAGCTGGCTAGCCAGCAAGCAGGTAGCAATGAAAGTAGGAATCTTTCTTTTTAACCCTGTAAGGGGGTGGTGCACTGTACCCGAAGATACTGCCATATCGGGTCAATGCATAGAAGCAAGCTTCGAAATCGGCCCCCGTTCTCAAAAATCCATTTAATATATGGTCCCCAGATAGGGGACGTATCAGATATTAAACTGATAAGAACAGATACTACACTTGATCTTAGCCAAAAGGCCGAGAAGCGATAACCGTGAAAGGGGCGGGCCCAACAAGGTCCCCTTCATGGGCACTATCACTGCTTGCTGTCAGGGAGGCTGCCAGACAATTTTCCATGCACACTCTGGGCTGGGGGGCAGTCAACCACCAGTACACACAGCAGAACCTAAACCCATACCATTATTGCTAAGCAGCAAGACAGGGGCCCATTGCACTCCCACGGGGCCTTTTTAAATGCAATCCATAACCCGGATTTGCCAGGAACCCTTCTTACTCCTCCTACTTGCATGTGACACTGGGCTTAGGATCTGCATAGGAAACACACACACAAGCACACACCTACCTTTGTTGCCTGCAGATGCCTCCTTGGCTGTCCCCAAACGGTATCAAACCAACACCCACGGGAAGCTGTAAGCATAGAGGACATGCCTGCACCCCATTGGACTTACCTGTGTGGGTTAAATCCGGGTTATTTGACAACCTATGGCGGTGATGGTTCTGCTCAGGCAGAGCAGTGCTGATGCTCCTCATAAAGCTGTCGCTGCTGTGAAGGTTCTAGGTGACATCACAAATCCCTATGGTTACATACACAACAAAGCTGGGTTGTTGTTGTTTACACTCTGCAAGGCCTGTGGAAGTGAGTGACATCATAGCACTGTAGTTCTGAGGGTTCAAGATGGATGCAACAATCTCCTGTTGCTTCTATGAAGGCCGTAATAGACGACATCACCAAACAGCTCCATAGTCACATACACAGCAAAGGAGAGATGTTGTTTACACCTAGTGATGTCAGTGGTATTGAGTGACATCACAGCACAGTGCTAAGGCTCCTGGGCCTGGACACAGCAGCGGCTGCAATATCTCAACGGAGAATACGTTTATATCTATGTGTGTGTGTGCGCATATATATATATATATATATATATATATATATATATATATATATATATATATATTTCTCCGCCGAAATCACTTTTAAACCCATTTCCACCTTTTTTTCCCTTCTCTTCCTCTTACTTTTTTTTCACGTTTTTTTACGTTTTTCTCCTTTTCGCCTCTTTTCTGGGCGTATTATTCTTCTTTTTCTTCTTTTTTTTCGTCTAATGCATACCCCATCAGTGCAGCAATGCTTATTCAATACCGCCAGCAGATGGAGACACTGGGGGATAATTTTCTAAGGATTTATACTGATTTTTCCTGTCTGAATTTGTCGCACAGAAAGTTGCAGGCCAAATATGTGTGACATTTCTGCGACTTTAGCTTCTAGAGCATTTTTACAACATTATACATAGGTGCTGAATACATAAAAAGCGACTGTTCAGCGACAGACAAGTCGCATCGGCTGAAAGTAGGCCAGAATGTCAGTCCATGTTGGAGCAGGTTTAGATACAGTCTAAAGCATAGATCTCAAAGTCTGTGCACAGAATTTAGCAAGGGCCTCGCACCTTCTGATGCATCAGGTAGGTGCACAATAGCATAGCCTAACCCTCTGTACTTTGGTCTATATTGATGCGGGACATAGACAGCCAGCTGATGACCAATCCATTAGTGCAATGGATGGCTGGAAGCATTTGTCTTTGCCTTTGCAATACCACAGAAGCAATGCATGGTCAATGTACAGCAATGACACACCTGTGTGAACAGCCAGGAGACCCCCCCCCCCCCCCATGTTATGTTACATAGTTACATAGTTAGTACGGTCGAAAAAAGACATATGTCCATCACGTTCAACCAGGGAATTAAGGGGTAGGGGTGTGGCGCGATATTGGGGAAGGGATGAGATTTTATATTTCTTCATAAGCATTAATCTTATTTTGTCAATTAGGAACATTCAGCACCCACCCGCTATCAAGGCAGCTGCCTATCATGTCATGCCCTACCTGCACAGGTGTGCTGGCTACTCAAATGATCCAATTAAGGAGGCCATTTAGTCAGCAGCAGCAGAAGTCCTGTGCCTGGACGCTCCAACAGGGGCCAGACACAAGCAGAAGCAGAAGCAGCAGAAGCAGCAGCAGCACCACCTTTTGTTTTTTGGCTGCAGCAGCAGCAAGGCCCACAGGGCTGGCTAGCTGGCTAGCCAGCAAGCAGGTAGCAATGAAAGTAGGAATCTTTCTTTTTAACCCTGTAAGGGGGTGGTGCACTGTACCCGAAGATACTGCCATATCGGGTCAATGCATAGGGCGACGGAAGCAAGCTTCGAAATCGGCCCCCGTTCTCAAAAATCCATTTAATATATGGTCCCCAGATAGGGGACGTATCAGATATTAAACTGATAAGAACAGATACTACACTTGATCTTAGCCAAAAGGCCGAGAAGCGATAACCGTGAAAGGGGCGGGCCCAACAAGGTCCCCTTCATGGGCACTATCACTGCTTGCTGTCAGGGAGGCTGCCAGACAATTTTCCATGCACACTCTGGGCTGGGGGGCAGTCAACCACCAGTACACACAGCAGAACCTAAACCCATACCATTATTGCTAAGCAGCAAGACAGGGGCCCATTGCACTCCCACGGGGCCTTTTTAAATGCAATCCATAACCCGGATTTGCCAGGAACCCTTCTTACTCCTCCTACTTGCATGTGACACTGGGCTTAGGATCTGCATAGGAAACACACACACAAGCACACACCTACCTTTGTTGCCTGCAGATGCCTCCTTGGCTGTCCCCAAACGGTATCAAACCAACACCCACGGGAAGCTGTAAGCATAGAGGACATGCCTGCACCCCATTGGACTTACCTGTGTGGGTTAAATCCGGGTTATTTGACAACCTATGGCGGTGATGGTTCTGCTCAGGCAGAGCAGTGCTGATGCTCCTCATAAAGCTGTCGCTGCTGTGAAGGTTCTAGGTGACATCACAAATCCCTATGGTTACATACACAACAAAGCTGGGTTGTTGTTGTTTACACTCTGCAAGGCCTGTGGAAGTGAGTGACATCATAGCACTGTAGTTCTGAGGGTTCAAGATGGATGCAACAATCTCCTGTTGCTTCTATGAAGGCCGTAATAGACGACATCACCAAACAGCTCCATAGTCACATACACAGCAAAGGAGAGATGTTGTTTACACCTAGTGATGTCAGTGGTATTGAGTGACATCACAGCACAGTGCTAAGGCTCCTGGGCCTGGACACAGCAGCGGCTGCAATATCTCAACGGAGAATACGTTTATATCTATGTGTGTGTGTGCGCATATATATATATATATATATATATATATATATATATATATTTCTCCGCCGAAATCACTTTTAAACCCATTTCCACCTTTTTTTCCCTTCTCTTCCTCTTACTTTTTTTTCACATTTTTTTACGTTTTTCTCCTTTTCGCCTCTTTTCTGGGCGTATTATTCTTCTTTTTCTTCTTTTTTTTCGTCTAATGCATACCCCATCAGTGCAGCAATGCTTATTCAATACCGCCAGCAGATGGAGACACTGGGGGATAATTTTCTAAGGATTTATACTGATTTTTCCTGTCTGAATTTGTCGCACAGAAAGTTGCAGGCCAAATATGTGTGACATTTCTGCGACTTTAGCTTCTAGAGCATTTTTACAACATTATACATAGGTGCTGAATACATAAAAAGCGACTGTTCAGCGACAGACAAGTCGCATCGGCTGAAAGTAGGCCAGAATGTCAGTCCATGTTGGAGCAGGTTTAGATACAGTCTAAAGCATAGATCTCAAAGTCTGTGCACAGAATTTAGTAAGGGCCTCGCACCTTCTGATGCATCAGGTAGGTGCACAATAGCATAGCCTAACCCTCTGTACTTTGGTCTATATTGATGCGGGACATAGACAGCCAGCTGATGACCAATCCATTAGTGCAATGGATGGCTGGAAGCATTTGTCTTTGCCTTTGCAATACCACAGAAGCAATGCATGGTCAATGTACAGCAATGACACACCTGTGTGAACAGCCAGGAGACCCCCCCCCCCCCCCCCCATGTTATGTTACATAGTTACATAGTTAGTACGGTCGAAAAAAGACATATGTCCATCACGTTCAACCAGGGAATTAAGGGGTAGGGGTGTGGCGCGATATTGGGGAAGGGATGAGATTTTATATTTCTTCATAAGCATTAATCTTATTTTGTCAATTAGGAACATTCAGCACCCACCCGCTATCAAGGCAGCTGCCTATCATGTCATGCCCTACCTGCACAGGTGTGCTGGCTACTCAAATGATCCAATTAAGGAGGCCATTTAGTCAGCAGCAGCAGAAGTCCTGTGCCTGGACGCTCCAACAGGGGCCAGACACAAGCAGAAGCAGAAGCAGCAGAAGCAGCAGCAGCACCACCTTTTGTTTTTTGGCTGCAGCAGCAGCAAGGCCCACAGGGCTGGCTAGCTGGCTAGCCAGCAAGCAGGTAGCAATGAAAGTAGGAATCTTTCTTTTTAACCCTGTAAGGGGGTGGTGCACTGTACCCGAAGATACTGCCATATCGGGTCAATGCATAGGGCGACGGAAGCAAGCTTCGAAATCGGCCCCCGTTCTCAAAAATCCATTTAATATATGGTCCCCAGATAGGGGACGTATCAGATATTAAACTGATAAGAACAGATACTACACTTGATCTTAGCCAAAAGGCCGAGAAGCGATAACCGTGAAAGGGGCGGGCCCAACAAGGTCCCCTTCATGGGCACTATCACTGCTTGCTGTCAGGGAGGCTGCCAGACAATTTTCCATGCACACTCTGGGCTGGGGGGCAGTCAACCACCAGTACACACAGCAGAACCTAAACCCATACCATTATTGCTAAGCAGCAAGACAGGGGCCCATTGCACTCCCACGGGGCCTTTTTAAATGCAATCCATAACCCGGATTTGCCAGGAACCCTTCTTACTCCTCCTACTTGCATGTGACACTGGGCTTAGGATCTGCATAGGAAACACACACACAAGCACACACCTACCTTTGTTGCCTGCAGATGCCTCCTTGGCTGTCCCCAAACGGTATCAAACCAACACCCACGGGAAGCTGTAAGCATAGAGGACATGCCTGCACCCCATTGGACTTACCTGTGTGGGTTAAATCCGGGTTATTTGACAACCTATGGCGGTGATGGTTCTGCTCAGGCAGAGCAGTGCTGATGCTCCTCATAAAGCTGTCGCTGCTGTGAAGGTTCTAGGTGACATCACAAATCCCTATGGTTACATACACAACAAAGCTGGGTTGTTGTTGTTTACACTCTGCAAGGCCTGTGGAAGTGAGTGACATCATAGCACTGTAGTTCTGAGGGTTCAAGATGGATGCAACAATCTCCTGTTGCTTCTATGAAGGCCGTAATAGACGACATCACCAAACAGCTCCATAGTCACATACACAGCAAAGGAGAGATGTTGTTTACACCTAGTGATGTCAGTGGTATTGAGTGACATCACAGCACAGTGCTAAGGCTCCTGGGCCTGGACACAGCAGCGGCTGCAATATCTCAACGGAGAATACGTTTATATCTATGTGTGTGTGTGCGCATATATATATATATATATATATATATATATATATATATATATATATATATTTCTCCGCCGAAATCACTTTTAAACCCATTTCCACCTTTTTTTCCCTTCTCTTCCTCTTACTTTTTTTTCACGTTTTTTTACGTTTTTCTCCTTTTCGCCTCTTTTCTGGGCGTATTATTCTTCTTTTTCTTCTTTTTTTTCGTCTAATGCATACCCCATCAGTGCAGCAATGCTTATTCAATACCGCCAGCAGATGGAGACACTGGGGGATAATTTTCTAAGGATTTATACTGATTTTTCCTGTCTGAATTTGTCGCACAGAAAGTTGCAGGCCAAATATGTGTGACATTTCTGCGACTTTAGCTTCTAGAGCATTTTTACAACATTATACATAGGTGCTGAATACATAAAAAGCGACTGTTCAGCGACAGACAAGTCGCATCGGCTGAAAGTAGGCCAGAATGTCAGTCCATGTTGGAGCAGGTTTAGATACAGTCTAAAGCATAGATCTCAAAGTCTGTGCACAGAATTTAGTAAGGGCCTCGCACCTTCTGATGCATCAGGTAGGTGCACAATAGCATAGCCTAACCCTCTGTACTTTGGTCTATATTGATGCGGGACATAGACAGCCAGCTGATGACCAATCCATTAGTGCAATGGATGGCTGGAAGCATTTGTCTTTGCCTTTGCAATACCACAGAAGCAATGCATGGTCAATGTACAGCAATGACACACCTGTGTGAACAGCCAGGAGACCCCCCCCCCCCCCCCCATGTTATGTTACATAGTTACATAGTTAGTACGGTCGAAAAAAGACATATGTCCATCACGTTCAACCAGGGAATTAAGGGGTAGGGGTGTGGCGCGATATTGGGGAAGGGATGAGATTTTATATTTCTTCATAAGCATTAATCTTATTTTGTCAATTAGGAACATTCAGCACCCACCCGCTATCAAGGCAGCTGCCTATCATGTCATGCCCTACCTGCACAGGTGTGCTGGCTACTCAAATGATCCAATTAAGGAGGCCATTTAGTCAGCAGCAGCAGAAGTCCTGTGCCTGGACGCTCCAACAGGGGCCAGACACAAGCAGAAGCAGAAGCAGCAGAAGCAGCAGCAGCACCACCTTTTGTTTTTTGGCTGCAGCAGCAGCAAGGCCCACAGGGCTGGCTAGCTGGCTAGCCAGCAAGCAGGTAGCAATGAAAGTAGGAATCTTTCTTTTTAACCCTGTAAGGGGGTGGTGCACTGTACCCGAAGATACTGCCATATCGGGTCAATGCATAGGGCGACGGAAGCAAGCTTCGAAATCGGCCCCCGTTCTCAAAAATCCATTTAATATATGGTCCCCAGATAGGGGACGTATCAGATATTAAACTGATAAGAACAGATACTACACTTGATCTTAGCCAAAAGGCCGAGAAGCGATAACCGTGAAAGGGGCGGGCCCAACAAGGTCCCCTTCATGGGCACTATCACTGCTTGCTGTCAGGGAGGCTGCCAGACAATTTTCCATGCACACTCTGGGCTGGGGGGCAGTCAACCACCAGTACACACAGCAGAACCTAAACCCATACCATTATTGCTAAGCAGCAAGACAGGGGCCCATTGCACTCCCACGGGGCCTTTTTAAATGCAATCCATAACCCGGATTTGCCAGGAACCCTTCTTACTCCTCCTACTTGCATGTGACACTGGGCTTAGGATCTGCATAGGAAACACACACACAAGCACACACCTACCTTTGTTGCCTGCAGATGCCTCCTTGGCTGTCCCCAAACGGTATCAAACCAACACCCACGGGAAGCTGTAAGCATAGAGGACATGCCTGCACCCCATTGGACTTACCTGTGTGGGTTAAATCCGGGTTATTTGACAACCTATGGCGGTGATGGTTCTGCTCAGGCAGAGCAGTGCTGATGCTCCTCATAAAGCTGTCGCTGCTGTGAAGGTTCTAGGTGACATCACAAATCCCTATGGTTACATACACAACAAAGCTGGGTTGTTGTTGTTTACACTCTGCAAGGCCTGTGGAAGTGAGTGACATCATAGCACTGTAGTTCTGAGGGTTCAAGATGGATGCAACAATCTCCTGTTGCTTCTATGAAGGCCGTAATAGACGACATCACCAAACAGCTCCATAGTCACATACACAGCAAAGGAGAGATGTTGTTTACACCTAGTGATGTCAGTGGTATTGAGTGACATCACAGCACAGTGCTAAGGCTCCTGGGCCTGGACACAGCAGCGGCTGCAATATCTCAACGGAGAATACGTTTATATCTATGTGTGTGTGTGCGCATATATATATATATATATATATATATATATATTTCTCCGCCGAAATCACTTTTAAACCCATTTCCACCTTTTTTTCCCTTCTCTTCCTCTTACTTTTTTTTCACGTTTTTTTACGTTTTTCTCCTTTTCGCCTCTTTTCTGGGCGTATTATTCTTCTTTTTCTTCTTTTTTTTCGTCTAATGCATACCCCATCAGTGCAGCAATGCTTATTCAATACCGCCAGCAGATGGAGACACTGGGGGATAATTTTCTAAGGATTTATACTGATTTTTCCTGTCTGAATTTGTCGCACAGAAAGTTGCAGGCCAAATATGTGTGACATTTCTGCGACTTTAGCTTCTAGAGCATTTTTACAACATTATACATAGGTGCTGAATACATAAAAAGCGACTGTTCAGCGACAGACAAGTCGCATCGGCTGAAAGTAGGCCAGAATGTCAGTCCATGTTGGAGCAGGTTTAGATACAGTCTAAAGCATAGATCTCAAAGTCTGTGCACAGAATTTAGCAAGGGCCTCGCACCTTCTGATGCATCAGGTAGGTCCACAATAGCATAGCCTAACCCTCTGTACTTTGGTCTATATTGATGCGGGACATAGACAGCCAGCTGATGACCAATCCATTAGTGCAATGGATGGCTGGAAGCATTTGTCTTTGCCTTTGCAATACCACAGAAGCAATGCATGGTCAATGTACAGCAATGACACACCTGTGTGAACAGCCAGGAGACCCCCCCCCCCCCCCCCCATGTTATGTTACATAGTTACATAGTTAGTACGGTCGAAAAAAGACATATGTCCATCACGTTCAACCAGGGAATTAAGGGGTAGGGGTGTGGCGCGATATTGGGGAAGGGATGAGATTTTATATTTCTTCATAAGCATTAATCTTATTTTGTCAATTAGGAACATTCAGCACCCACCCGCTATCAAGGCAGCTGCCTATCATGTCATGCCCTACCTGCACAGGTGTGCTGGCTACTCAAATGATCCAATTAAGGAGGCCATTTAGTCAGCAGCAGCAGAAGTCCTGTGCCTGGACGCTCCAACAGGGGCCAGACACAAGCAGAAGCAGA
Source organism: Hyla sarda (assembly GCF_029499605.1). Lineage (NCBI taxonomy): Eukaryota > Metazoa > Chordata > Amphibia > Anura > Hylidae > Hyla > Hyla sarda. Next base: position 121,538 of record NW_026607666.1, read on the forward strand.
AGCAGCAGAAGCAGCAGCAGCACCACCTTTTGTTTTTTGGCTGCAGCAGCAGCAAGGCCCACAGGGCTGGCTAGCTGGCTAGCCAGCAAGCAGGTAGCAATGAAAGTAGGAATCTTTCTTTTTAACCCTGTAAGGGGGTGGTGCACTGTACCCGAAGATACTGCCATATCGGGTCAATGCATAGGGCGACGGAAGCAAGCTTCGAAATCGGCCCCCGTTCTCAAAAATCCATTTAATATATGGTCCCCAGATAGGGGACGTATCAGATATTAAACTGATAAGAACAGATACTACACTTGATCTTAGCCAAAAGGCCGAGAAGCGATAACCGTGAAAGGGGCGGGCCCAACAAGGTCCCCTTCATGGGCACTATCACTGCTTGCTGTCAGGGAGGCTGCCAGACAATTTTCCATGCACACTCTTGGCTGGGGGGCAGTCAACCACCAGTACACACAGCAGAACCTAAACCCATACCATTATTGCTAAGCAGCAAGACAGGGGCCCATTGCACTCCCACGGGGCCTTTTTAAATGCAATCCATAACCCGGATTTGCCAGGAACCCTTCTTACTCCTCCTACTTGCATGTGACACTGGGCTTAGGATCTGCATAGGAAACACACACACAAGCACACACCTACCTTTGTTGCCTGCAGATGCCTCCTTGGCTGTCCCCAAACGGTATCAAACCAACACCCACGGGAAGCTGTAAGCATAGAGGACATGCCTGCACCCCATTGGACTTACCTGTGTGGGTTAAATCCGGGTTATTTGACAACCTATGGCGGTGATGGTTCTGCTCAGGCAGAGCAGTGCTGATGCTCCTCATAAAGCTGTCGCTGCTGTGAAGGTTCTAGGTGACATCACAAATCCCTATGGTTACATACACAACAAAGCTGGGTTGTTGTTGTTTACACTCTGCAAGGCCTGTGGAAGTGAGTGACATCATAGCACTGTAGTTCTGAGGGTTCTAGATGGATGCAACAATCTCCTGTTGCTTCTATGAAGGCCATAATAGACGACATCACCAAACAGCTCCATAGTCACATACACAGCAAAGGAGAGATGTTGTTTACACCTAGTGATGTCAGTGGTATTGAGTGACATCACAGCACAGTGCTAAGGCTCCTGGGCCTGGACACAGCAGCGGCTGCAATATCTCAACGGAGAATACGTTTATATCTATGTGTGTGTGTGCGCATATATATATATATATATATATATATATATATATATATATAATATATTTCTCCGCCGAAATCACTTTTAAACCCATTTCCACCTTTTTTTCCCTTCTCTTCCTCTTACTTTTTTTTCACGTTTTTTTACGTTTTTCTCCTTTTCGCCTCTTTTCTGGGCGTATTATTCTTCTTTTTCTTCTTTTTTTTCGTCTAATGCATACCCCATCAGTGCAGCAATGCTTATTCAATACCGCCAGCAGATGGAGACACTGGGGGATAATTTTCTAAGGATTTATACTGATTTTTCCTGTCTGAATTTGTCGCACAGAAAGTTGCAGGCCAAATATGTGTGACATTTCTGCGACTTTAGCTTCTAGAGCATTTTTACAACATTATACATAGGTGCTGAATACATAAAAAGCGACTGTTCAGCGACAGACAAGTCGCATCGGCTGAAAGTAGGCCAGAATGTCAGTCCATGTTGGAGCAGGTTTAGATACAGTCTAAAGCATAGATCTCAAAGTCTGTGCACAGAATTTAGCAAGGGCCTCGCACCTTCTGATGCATCAGGTAGGTGCACAATAGCATAGCCTAACCCTCTGTACTTTGGTCTATATTGATGCGGGACATAGACAGCCAGCTGATGACCAATCCATTAGTGCAATGGATGGCTGGAAGCATTTGTCTTTGCCTTTGCAATACCACAGAAGCAATGCATGGTCAATGTACAGCAATGACACACCTGTGTGAACAGCCAGGAGACCCCCCCCCATGTTATGTTACATAGTTACATAGTTAGTACGGTCGAAAAAAGACATATGTCCATCACGTTCAACCAGGGAATTAAGGGGTAGGGGTGTGGCGCGATATTGGGGAAGGGATGAGATTTTATATTTCTTCATAAGCATTAATCTTATTTTGTCAATTAGGAACATTCAGCACCCACCCGCTATCAAGGCAGCTGCCTATCATGTCATGCCCTACCTGCACAGGTGTGCTGGCTACTCAAATGATCCAATTAAGGAGGCCATTTAGTCAGCAGCAGCAGAAGTCCTGTGCCTGGACGCTCCAACAGGGGCCAGACACAAGCAGAAGCAGAAGCAGCAGAAGCAGCAGCAGCACCACCTTTTGTTTTTTGGCTGCAGCAGCAGCAAGGCCCACAGGGCTGGCTAGCTGGCTAGCCAGCAAGCAGGTAGCAATGAAAGTAGGAATCTTTCTTTTTAACCCTGTAAGGGGGTGGTGCACTGTACCCGAAGATACTGCCATATCGGGTCAATGCATAGGGCGACGGAAGCAAGCTTCGAAATCGGCCCCCGTTCTCAAAAATCCATTTAATATATGGTCCCCAGATAGGGGACGTATCAGATATTAAACTGATAAGAACAGATACTACACTTGATCTTAGCCAAAAGGCCGAGAAGCGATAACCGTGAAAGGGGCGGGCCCAACAAGGTCCCCTTCATGGGCACTATCACTGCTTGCTGTCAGGGAGGCTGCCAGACAATTTTCCATGCACACTCTGGGCTGGGGGGCAGTCAACCACCAGTACACACAGCAGAACCTAAACCCATACCATTATTGCTAAGCAGCAAGACAGGGGCCCATTGCACTCCCACGGGGCCTTTTTAAATGCAATCCATAACCCGGATTTGCCAGGAACCCTTCTTACTCCTCCTACTTGCATGTGACACTGGGCTTAGGATCTGCATAGGAAACACACACACAAGCACACACCTACCTTTGTTGCCTGCAGATGCCTCCTTGGCTGTCCCCAAACGGTATCAAACCAACACCCACGGGAAGCTGTAAGCATAGAGGACATGCCTGCACCCCATTGGACTTACCTGTGTGGGTTAAATCCGGGTTATTTGACAACCTATGGCGGTGATGGTTCTGCTCAGGCAGAGCAGTGCTGATGCTCCTCATAAAGCTGTCGCTGCTGTGAAGGTTCTAGGTGACATCACAAATCCCTATGGTTACATACACAACAAAGCTGGGTTGTTGTTGTTTACACTCTGCAAGGCCTGTGGAAGTGAGTGACATCATAGCACTGTAGTTCTGAGGGTTCAAGATGGATGCAACAATCTCCTGTTGCTTCTATGAAGGCCGTAATAGACGACATCACCAAACAGCTCCATAGTCACATACACAGCAAAGGAGAGATGTTGTTTACACCTAGTGATGTCAGTGGTATTGAGTGACATCACAGCACAGTGCTAAGGCTCCTGGGCCTGGACACAGCAGCGGCTGCAATATCTCAACGGAGAATACGTTTATATCTATGTGTGTGTGTGCGCATATATATATATATATATATATATATATATATATATATATATATATTTCTCCGCCGAAATCACTTTTAAACCCATTTCCACCTTTTTTTCCCTTCTCTTCCTCTTACTTTTTTTTCACGTTTTTTTACGTTTTTCTCCTTTTCGCCTCTTTTCTGGGCGTATTATTCTTCTTTTTCTTCTTTTTTTTCGTCTAATGCATACCCCATCAGTGCAGCAATGCTTATTCAATACCGCCAGCAGATGGAGACACTGGGGGATAATTTTCTAAGGATTTATACTGATTTTTCCTGTCTGAATTTGTCGCACAGAAAGTTGCAGGCCAAATATGTGTGACATTTCTGCGACTTTAGCTTCTAGAGCATTTTTACAACATTATACATAGGTGCTGAATACATAAAAAGCGACTGTTCAGCGACAGACAAGTCGCATCGGCTGAAAGTAGGCCAGAATGTCAGTCCATGTTGGAGCAGGTTTAGATACAGTCTAAAGCATAGATCTCAAAGTCTGTGCACAGAATTTAGCAAGGGCCTCGCACCTTCTGATGCATCAGGTAGGTGCACAATAGCATAGCCTAACCCTCTGTACTTTGGTCTATATTGATGCGGGACATAGACAGCCAGCTGATGACCAATCCATTAGTGCAATGGATGGCTGGAAGCATTTGTCTTTGCCTTTGCAATACCACAGAAGCAATGCATGGTCAATGTACAGCAATGACACACCTGTGTGAACAGCCAGGAGACCCCCCCCCCCCCCCCCCATGTTATGTTACATAGTTACATAGTTAGTACGGTCGAAAAAAGACATATGTCCATCAAGTTCAACCAGGGAATTAAGGGGTAGGGGTGTGGCGCGATATTGGGGAAGGGATGAGATTTTATATTTCTTCATAAGCATTAATCTTATTTTGTCAATTAGGAACATTCAGCACCCACCCGCTATCAAGGCAGCTGCCTATCATGTCATGCCCTACCTGCACAGGTGTGCTGGCTACTCAAATGATCCAATTAAGGAGGCCATTTAGTCAGCAGCAGCAGAAGTCCTGTGCCTGGACGCTCCAACAGGGGCCAGACACAAGCAGAAGCAGAAGCAGCAGAAGCAGCAGAAGCAGCAGCAGCACCACCTTTTGTTTTTTGGCTGCAGCAGCAGCAAGGCCCACAGGGCTGGCTAGCTGGCTAGCCAGCAAGCAGGTAGCAATGAAAGTAGGAATCTTTCTTTTTAACCCTGTAAGGGGGTGGTGCACTGTACCCGAAGATACTGCCATATCGGGTCAATGCATAGGGCGACGGAAGCAAGCTTCGAAATCGGCCCCCGTTCTCAAAAATCCATTTAATATATGGTCCCCAGATAGGGGACGTATCAGATATTAAACTGATAAGAACAGATACTACACTTGATCTTAGCCAAAAGGCCGAGAAGCGATAACCGTGAAAGGGGCGGGCCCAACAAGGTCCCCTTCATGGGCACTATCACTGCTTGCTGTCAGGGAGGCTGCCAGACAATTTTCCATGCACACTCTGGGCTGGGGGGCAGTCAACCACCAGTACACACAGCAGAACCTAAACCCATACCATTATTGCTAAGCAGCAAGACAGGGGCCCATTGCACTCCCACGGGGCCTTTTTAAATGCAATCCATAACCCGGATTTGCCAGGAACCCTTCTTACTCCTCCTACTTGCATGTGACACTGGGCTTAGGATCTGCATAGGAAACACACACACAAGCACACACCTACCTTTGTTGCCTGCAGATGCCTCCTTGGCTGTCCCCAAACGGTATCAAACCAACACCCACGGGAAGCTGTAAGCATAGAGGACATGCCTGCACCCCATTGGACTTACCTGTGTGGGTTAAATCCGGGTTATTTGACAACCTATGGCGGTGATGGTTCTGCTCAGGCAGAGCAGTGCTGATGCTCCTCATAAAGCTGTCGCTGCTGTGAAGGTTCTAGGTGACATCACAAATCCCTATGGTTACATACACAACAAAGCTGGGTTGTTGTTGTTTACACTCTGCAAGGCCTGTGGAAGTGAGTGACATCATAGCACTGTAGTTCTGAGGGTTCAAGATGGATGCAACAATCTCCTGTTGCTTCTATGAAGGCCGTAATAGACGACATCACCAAACAGCTCCATAGTCACATACACAGCAAAGGAGAGATGTTGTTTACACCTAGTGATGTCAGTGGTATTGAGTGACATCACAGCACAGTGCTAAGGCTCCTGGGCCTGGACACAGCAGCGGCTGCAATATCTCAACGGAGAATACGTTTATATCTATGTGTGTGTGTGCGCATATATATATATATATATATATATATATATATATATATATATATTCTCCGCCGAAATCACTTTTAAACCCATTTCCACCTTTTTTTCCCTTCTCTTCCTCTTACTTTTTTTTCACGTTTTTTTACGTTTTTCTCCTTTTCGCCTCTTTTCTGGAGTATTATTCTTCTTTTTCTTCTTTTTTTTCGTCTAATGCATACCCCATCAGTGCAGCAATGCTTATTCAATACCGCCAGCAGATGGAGACACTGGGGGATAATTTTCTAAGGATTTATACTGATTTTTCCTGTCTGAATTTGTCGCACAGAAAGTTGCAGGCCAAATATGTGTGACATTTCTGCGACTTTAGCTTCTAGAGCATTTTTACAACATTATACATAGGTGCTGAATACATAAAAAGCGACTGTTCAGCGACAGACAAGTCGCATCGGCTGAAAGTAGGCCAGAATGTCAGTCCATGTTGGAGCAGGTTTAGATACAGTCTAAAGCATAGATCTCAAAGTCTGTGCACAGAATTTAGCAAGGGCCTCGCACCTTCTGATGCATCAGGTAGGTGCACAATAGCATAGCCTAACCCTCTGTACTTTGGTCTATATTGATGCGGGACATAGACAGCCAGCTGATGACCAATCCATTAGTGCAATGGATGGCTGGAAGCATTTGTCTTTGCCTTTGCAATACCACAGAAGCAATGCATGGTCAATGTACAGCAATGACACACCTGTGTGAACAGCCAGGAGACCCCCCCCCCCCCATGTTATGTTACATAGTTACATAGTTAGTACGGTCGAAAAAAGACATATGTCCATCAAGTTCAACCAGGGAATTAAGGGGTAGGGGTGTGGCGCGATATTGGGGAAGGGATGA